>NW_028280764.1:1573333-1730555 GCF_059751285.1 Brachycentrus maculatus
TTTTTTATTAAAATATAATATAAAATATATATCGAACAACATGTTTCTTCTCCTTTTACGTGTAACCAAAAGTTTTGCTCAAATCGAGTCTGTCATTTTAAACTTGTCTTCAACTATCAAAGGAATTTGTGATCAGTGTTCCCGCTTTATTGCAAGGAATTGAAAAGGCAATTGGTTTAACTTCGGCGAACAAACTTCCAGCAATCACTTGTGAAATAAAAAAAATACAGCTGAAAACTCACAGTTGCATGTAGTGAAAAGTTCTTCTAGATTACATATTTGAATTCTGTGTTACGTGAGATATTCGTGTTGATTCGGTGATGATGTTAAATATGGTACATATAAAAATAATAATATAAAATTCGTTTGTTCAAAATCTCAAATCTTTTAAAGTAATTCCGCAATTTCGACAAAACATTTCATTCGTATGCGCGCGTGTTATTTTTAAAGGTTAATAAAATGAATATATTATAATATGATTTTAAAAAATTGGATCCACACCTAATATTGTAAAGGGCACTTCTTCATATCGGCACTGTGTTAACTGTAAGAATGCGCTCAAGTTTCTTAAAAACCCGTTTTAGATAAAAAGCATCACAAATTTAGAATGTGTCATACCATTAATTATTAAGGATAATATGAGAATATATTTAAGTTAAAATTTATGGGATTCAGCCGGTTCGCTTCGGTTCGCTAGAACCGGTGCCTAAAATTTTTAGAGTTCGCCGAACCGGTCCTTAACCCTTTGTTGTCACACAATATTCCGATTGAGATCGTGTATCGGGGCACGCTCGGTTTACTTGATCCGCCACGTTGTAAAAATATTTGAACCTCACGATGAGAATAAAATATTGGAGAGATCTTTTATCTATTTATTTCTACCTAAAGAGCGAACCGGTTCTGGAAAAATTTTAATACAATCACTGAATTTAAAATATCAGAAAACTGAAAATGTTTTTATTTATTAAAAAGAGGTAGCTTAACTATTTTTAAATCTCATTGATTGATTCGGCAGTCATTTTATGGTAATATTTATCAATTTTGAATTGAAGTTTTACTCGGTAAATACCACTATTTCTTCAAATATATTATGACACGTGTTTTAATGTATATAATTTATTCGAAACATAATTACATCGAACGATAAAAGGTTTTTAGAAATAGTTGTATTTACCAAGTGAAACTTCATAAAAATCATTTAATCACTATCCGCATTATTTATACCGGTGAATTTATCTTTTGTTTCTATATCTTGCTATCCCGGTTCATCGTTTCCTTTCTCCCTTTACTACAGTAATGGCCGCCTGACGCTGGAGGCTACGCTTTGATTTCCGATTCAGAGGAAATATCTATCCATAACTAACCTTCCCTCCCCGATCTTGAAAAATCTTCTCCAAACTCTCATCTCAATGGGAAAGGAAAAAAGTTTCAACGCATAAAGGTTTTCTAGGATTAAAGTTTTGTTTAACATTCCTATGAGGTGCCACACGTCTTGTAGATTTTTCTAGTACATAAGACCAAGAGCATATTTAGGGACTTTAAATGAAGCACGATAAAAAACGTATACTGAAAACATTTTGAATCAGGGCCATCAAAATGTTAATTTACTATTTATGTAACCTATTATTACTATTTATTGTACATATGTCTGCCTCCGTAGTGTAATGAATAGCACGCTCAGCTACCGTACTAGAGGTCCTGGGTTTTATTTTTAGAGGATCAAATAAATACAAGTGATTCTTTCACGGTAATATTTATTCAATATTATCCTGGGTACATGAAGCGGAAGGCTGATTACCTTTCCTTCATGTGTTAACGATCAAGATAACACTGCGTTTATGTGATGCAGCGCTATATGCACCATCGGGTGCGGAAAAGGATTTGATGAAGAATGAAGAGAAGAATTTATGCAACTTTTTTTTTTAAGTTCGTTCTTGAAATATCAGTTATATTTTCATAAAATGTTTTTTAAACTAACCAAAGGTATACAATATCGCATATACATATACATTCCATAATCTACATACATATGTACATTGTAACATAACGTTTTTTTCACTATTTAAATATTTATACAAATAGTGATAATCATTGCATAAAATTACCTACCTACGTAAAAAATATTTCAGTTTCTTATTTAACTGAAAATCCTGAAATTGTTGTAAAAAGACCCTAATGATCTAGGACGAAGATTCCTCAGCTCACCCTCTGAACCACTTTACCCTGCGTACCCTCTCATTTACCTTTCTCGGGCGGGCGGGGGAGGCATGCAGGGGGGGATGGTTGCCATGGTGACCGGCACCCCGCGGGAGGGGCGGAGACCAAATCAGTGCACCAATGGCACGACAGAAATAAATTGCTCCCCCCACCCCCCTCCCCACCCCATTACTCCAAGTCCAGACAAAAGAGGTTAAGGAATGAATAATGAATACTATATACAAAATTTGTCTACACC
Organism: Brachycentrus maculatus; assembly: GCF_059751285.1. Lineage (NCBI taxonomy): Eukaryota > Metazoa > Arthropoda > Insecta > Trichoptera > Brachycentridae > Brachycentrus > Brachycentrus maculatus. The sequence goes on from NW_028280764.1 coordinate 1,575,789, forward strand.
ATAACATACATAGCTCTAAAATAAATTGGCTTGTGAATTCTAAATGTACTACTACTACTACTACTACTACTACTACCATCACGCTATTTCTCCGCAGGGGTAGGCAGAGAGGAGTGTGGAACGCCACACTCTTCTGTCCTGACATACACTCCTCGCCTCCTTCACATCCATACATCTAGTCATACATGCCCTCCGATTACGCAGACTTTTGACAACGCCAGATTTTAGGTTCTGATTGATCTGATCGTGCCAAGTCTTTTTCGGTCGTCCTCGTTCTGTTTCCCCGCTTACATTCGCCACATATATTTTCTTAATCATTTTCTCGTTATCCATTCGCTCCACATGTCCATGTACATACATGTAAAGAACTCTTCCTAATCTTTTAAATTATTTCTCGTTCAGCCTTACATTCATTTCTTATATCTTCGTTTTTAATTCAATTTATGATGTCATACAATGATTTTCAACACATGTATTGTATATGTATTATAAATTGATCGGAATTCTTACAGTACATTTTTACTATTTACGATAGTCCTTACCTAAGGAGTCTACCTTCATAACCACAAACGTGTATGTGGTGCCATTTTTTAAGTAAATAACCTATAAGAAGCGTATTCAGAGTCGGCGTTTGCCTCTTTGGTATTAAAACTATTACTTAATTTTATGAGAAACGAAATAATCGAAACATACATTTATTTATAATAGAGGACGTTATCTAGAACTTATTCAAAATTTTCGTTTTTTTTCGATTTTCAGAATTCTCATAGATTAAGAGGATGTGAATTAGCACTGTTCTGTTTTCAGATGTTATTGAAATTCCCTTGGACCTAAAAAATACTAATAATAACGGGGTAAAAAGAGAATAATATGTGCTTTTTCCAAGCTTTTAGGACGCCTTTGGTGTCGAGCGAGTTAAGACGCCTTCAAATATTGCCTGACCTTGCTCCGTCCCAAAGGGACATAAATATTTGCAAACTGGGCATAAATATTTCTTTGGATAGTGTTTTTTTTTTAATTTACTGTAGTTGCAGTATAGATGAAGAAGAATATGGAAGTATTGTAAGTTCTATATATATATATAATCAAATTTCGAAACATTGTGCTTGAATCACTAGAACTTCACTAGAGACATCTATTGTGAGATGAAAGAAGCTTTTTATTAAGCAGAAACTCTTTCAATAATTGGATATAATTCAGATTTGTGAACAAGTATTTGAACACACTCAAAATTTTTAAACAATGACAATTTTTATGGCGCTTTTAAAAAAATACCACCTTGAGGTTGTTATTAATTTGATTAACTAATGAATTATATTAAATAATCACATTTTTCCTTTTTCATAATTCAACTAAATCAAAGAATATTAAATTTTAGTATGAGTATGTTTGCATTCAGTATTACGTATATCTGGGAGATTTTATCGTAAAAATAGAAAGGTTCGTATTATAGTAAAGATCTTTATATGTGCTGAAAGTGCTCGTATATATAGGAAGGTCATCACGTTTACTGGGGATGGTACGTTAGTAATATCAGGGCTATCATCCCCGAAGTACGTTTAGAGATTTTCAATTTGACAGAGATGGTCCAGATTGGAGGGCCGAGGTGAATATAGGACACACTTGGGACGCCCTACTGGAATATTGTTACGTCGGAAAATATTTTATAAAAATATTGAAAATTAGGATCATTCTTATTTTAGTATACATACAGGCTTAAGTATCGAGAAAAAAACAGATATTTATTGAACTTTTTACTGCTTTTTGTGAGAGGGAAAATCTTAAATTATTTATGTTATTCTCAATATTATTAATATTTATATTATTTGTTTTTTTTTTAAGTTTCAACAAATCGAAAATTAGTTGTAAAAATCAGAATTTTCTCTTTATTACTAAATTCCAATTAACAGGAATCTTTGTGTTTCCTGTTTATTGGTTGTGTGTTTTTGTATATGTTTTTTTATATTTGTGCACAAAAATATAATTGAGGTACAATATACTTATATTAATTTATATTGACTTCACACATTTAATAAATAAGCAAATATATAAATATAAAATGAAAAGTGGTAATGCCTGTATTTTTGTTTTGTTCTATTTAAAAAAGTCTTAGGTTTTTAAAAATAGAAATCCCTTTTATTCTTAGTAGGTAATTATTAAACAAGACTAAACAGAAATTATGTATATAAAAAAATATTTACAAAAAAACTACTATATGTTTACACATTATTGATTTTCCCATTGTTAATTTTGAATACGTGTATATATTATGCATTTTAAAACCATGCACGATAAAACGCAAGCAAAAAATTACTACAATATTTATGTCAAATTTCTCGAATTACGACAGTAAATATATATTTTTAGATTTCCACGCTGTATTCTTACTGCGGCGTTCAGTTTAATATCAGTGCTTGTTCGGTGCTAAGAAATGTCAAATCAGCCATAAATTTTATTTGTCCTTTGGGGATTATGGAATCGAGACCCGAATACTGAGGCTGCACCACTGGACTATACTGATTGGAGGAAGCAAGACAAGCGAACAAATGAAAAGAGAAAACGATATTATATACTCGCCAGAGTCAAGAACTTACTGTCATATAGAAAGGGATAAGTTTGTATAGATGAATCTGAGTTATAATGCGTTAGTAAAATAGATCGACTGAGATTAGGTACTGGTCTGTCTTTAGGTGTGTGCGACAGTTGCAATAGCTCAGGGCCTCGTGTTTTTAGGGTCTCTCTCATCGTTACATAGTTTCTATTCCTATAAAATATTCAAATGATATCAATTTGTTTAGTTTCTTGATTTCTTTTAATCATTTCCGTGCAATGTAAAATATTGTTCTTCTTCTCCGTCTTACTCCTCATTATTAAGGGTTGTGGCCCTAGTCGATAATATATACTTTTACCCTTAACCAAAATATATATTAAATTATTTCGAGAAATAACAATACTTTGTATTCTGATCCACTCACATTTTTATTTTACCAACTAGTTTCGGCAACAACCTGTTGCCCTCTTCAGGGTTACATTTATAACTAAATATATATATAAAAATAAACAGTGAACAAGTTGTTGGGTTTCAAAAGGGTAGGGGTGGGGGTAATGGTGTTTTAAGGAGGGGTGAGTGCAAGGAAGGGGATAACTCTGTTTAGGTTGGGTTTGATTTTATGGGAAAAATGTTAAAAATGGGACTTTGGCTAATGTTTATTTGGTTATTAATTATTTTTATATTTAATAACATATTTTATTTTATTAATAACATAGTTTATTTTTATATATATATTTAGTTATAAATGTAACCCTGAAGAGGGCAACAGGTTGTTGCCGAAACTAGTTGGTAAAATAAAAATGTGAGTGGATCAGAATACAAAGTATTTTTATTTCTCGAAATAATTTATCAAGATGATCCACAAAGTTAATGCTTTCAATATTCAAAACAAAATATATATTATTGTATCCAAACCTTAATTTTTATAAAAACTTTAATAAATAATGAAAATAAAGCAAAATAATTAATCGAGTAGGTACTGCGACAGAAAATAAAAAATTGTTTTTTTTAAAAATCATTACATTTTTTATAATTGACCTATTTAGTAAATATAATATTTTACGAGGTATAAGTGCATTGTAGGGGAAAATTGTTATGGTTATTCATTTGCAAATATCTTTTAGGCGGAGTGTATTCCAATATTGTCGTTACAGAGTTTTTTTTTTAATCTTCTTTATCGTTGTAAGGGATTTTCTTGTGATTTTTATAATCTTCAATATATTGTTGATCTTCAAACCATTTTTTGCGTAAATTATATACTTATCGTTCATTAATAAACAATTATATTTTGGATTTGTAATGTTTTTTGCTTTCTTAATTTATATAAAACATTTGTAAAATTACGTTTACAAATATTATGTAAAAGTCCCATTTGGGCATTTCATCATTGAAAAATCATCATCACAAATAAATCGAATTAATTATTGAAGGTTTTTTTAATGACGTTCTAATAACCTATTATTGTTCTCTTTTCCTCAGGTGAGAAGCCCCACAAGTGCCAGGTGTGCGGGAAGGCCTTCAGTCAGAGCTCCAATCTCATCACCCACTCCCGCAAGCACACGGGCTTCAAGCCGTTCGCCTGCGACCTGTGCGGGCGCGCCTTCCAGCGGAAGGTGGACCTCCGGCGCCACAAGGAGACGCAGCACACCGAGCTGCGGCCGCTGGGTGCTCTGCCCCCGCAAACCGCGCCCCTCTGACTTGGTCAAACTCCTTGTGCACAAGGTCACGGGCCTTGTGGGCAAGACATGCTGTGACTTGGACACGCTACTGGTGCACAAGGTCACGGGCTCTATGAACAAGACATGCTGTGACTTGGACACGCTACTTTTGCACAAGGTCACGGGCCTTATGGGCATGGCATGCTGTGACTTGGATACGCTACTTGTGCACAATGTCACGGGCCCTATGGACAAGACATGCTGTGACTTGGACACACTACTTGTGCACAAGGTCACGGGCCTTATGGGCATGACATGTTGTGACTTGGACACGGTACTTGTGGTTTAGACTTACTGTGACTCGGTCGCGCTGCATGTGGACGTGGTGATGTGACTTGATAGTTATAACCGTGACTCGGTCGCTCTCCATTCGTACATGTCATGTAACTTGTGATGAAGACTATGCTGATTTAATCGCACTGCTTGTAGGTATGATAGACTGGAACATGATGTTATATGTGAGTGTAATGCAATGTACAAAAAATCAATCACGAATCTTGTTGAAAGAGTTTATATCCACATAAACAAGTATGTTACAGTAACTTTGAAAACACTAATTGAATATTGCATATTTAGGGTGAAAAAAATGCAACTTCCGATTATAACATGATAATTAGTACATCTTACGTATGTCCCATCGAATATCATTGTTATATTCAATGTTGGACCTGCATGGGTATTTAGGCATTACTATACAAGGGAGGTTAGAATAAAACATTAGTTTATTTACTCAAATAAACTTATTTATTCCTGCCCTGAGTGTATGACGAGACTCCATAGAACTTTTAAGTTAAATCTAAGCCGAGCTTTGCCACGAATATAAAATGTTGTCCCACAACATGTTATCATGATGCGAACATTCCTGCATATTCGATAAAACATATTTTATGACTACACAAACGAATGACACTTAAGAATATATATCGTATTTATAAAAAATAATATTATAAAATTACATAATGTGTGTCGAATTTGATTAAACTGATTCAAATTCATGAAATTATGATAAATCATATGAACGTGGTTTACCAAAAAAAATCGACCAGAATTTTCCGAACAGAGTTTTTTAACAATACAAAATATGATCCTGAATTGTAAAAACAATCCTTTAAATGATACAGACTATATTTGATTTAATAAATGTGATTAAAATTTTAAATATTTAATAAACATTACATAACATTCTACTGAGAGTAACCTTGTCGATACTTGCATATTAAACGTGCGTTTCTTGAATAATACTAAAAGAATATTTTTCAAAACGTTTGACTCTTGATAATACGTATATTAAAAATTTTCTCCAAAATTGTAATACTTTATTGCTTTGCGAAAAAACCATCGAAGTGGAATATTTAGTAGTTAACAAAAAAGATCTCTCTCGTTTTTTCTCTGATCATTCCATAGCTTATTAAAATCGTGTGTAAATACAGATTACAAATAATATAAAAATTCCAATTTGTATGCATTCCTACTGGAAAAAACAAACAATAAAGATTATGTTAAGTAGGTTTAAATTTACTTTTGATATTTCTTGGTGAAATTGCATTTTTAAAGTATTAATTTAGCCTTACCATTCCTTTTTGTTGTAAGTGTTGTTTTATCAATTTTTTAAGCCGAAAAAAAACTTATCATCTACTTAACCAAAAATTAATACCAAAAACAGTTATATGTATATTATTGTGATTGAAAATTTGTTAAGTTTTATAAAATAAATATTTCTTTGTTACATATTGTTAAAAATATGTTACCTTTTTACTTCATAGAAGGTCAACAGTAAAATAATAATAAATCCCTTACCGCACCCCAATGGTGCATAGGGTACTGCTTCATATAAACGCAGTGTTATCTCGATCGATTACACATGAAGGAAAGGTGATCAGCCCTCCACTTCAGGTACCAGTCCAGTGTAATATTGAATAAATATTAGAGTGAAAAAATCACTTATATTTATTAAACCCCCCTGGGAATCGAACCCGGGACCTCCAGAACGGTAGCCGAGCATGCTGACCATTACACTACGGAGGCGGACAAAACAGTAAAAAATTCATGTAATTTCCCAAATTTTCAATACGTTAAGTCAATACCATCGTTTTTTTTCAAAGCATGTATCTTAAGTTTGTCACCATAAAATTTTTGGTGGGCGTTTTGTAAATATGTGTATTTTATGATTTTGTGAAATTATTTCTGTACCTTTACATAATACAATGCCAAAGATGTATACCTGATAAAATATTATTTAGTTACTTACAAATGTATAATTTATATTTTTTGATGTGTAAAATAATTGTTATCTTAAAAACTAGTCATTTAAATTAATATTTTATGTATATATAAGAACCTAATCAAATGATGTTATCAAACAGAGACGTTACTCTACATATCATTACAAATTCACGTGGGAATGGTTAACATTATACAAATGTATTAAATGATCACTTAAGCCAACCGATTAATGTCGTTAGTCCTCTGTATAAACAATCCATATTGCCTTTCCATTAATCACTTCCTTTGTATGGGACATCTTTAAAAATCACGACAAAAAATCATCTTTATAACAAATTCAAAAATAAACTTGAAGTTTTTTAACTGTACAATATTGGTGTATTTATTTTATCCGAGCTTATATAAATCCTTCTTTGTTAAAAAAAAGTCAAAATTAAGTATTTACAATTATTTTTTTTATTAATTTATTTTAAGTTCCTTTTGTAACTTTAAAATAGAATCATCCATCTTCGCTCATTGAGAATCGAAGTAATAATTCATGTGAACTATTGAATCAGTCTTACTTCTTTTCTCTAGTACATTTGAGAACATTTTTCTTAACAATTTATTCCAATACTTAAATTAAAACTTAAAATAAAAAGAAATACCATTTTTTTAATTACTTATGATTTTATCTATGAAATCGTTGATTTATTGTGTAGAAATGTAAATAAACCTGCAAATTTGTAAATATTGCAACGTAATTTTCTATTGATTGTCTCAATGTGCAATTTTGTCTTAGGAAATAATTATTCTAAAACTGTTGTAGCTATTTTTGTTGTGTACAATGTGAGAAAAATATTATTGTAAAACATAATAATATAATATTTAATTAATGAACGAAATTTATATATTTATTCCGACTGTACAACTTTTCTTATATTCATTGATTATGTTTTCTTTCAAATCTGACACAAATACTCAATAAAATATACCAATCTATCAAAATACATGTAGTTTTATTTTATTAAAATGAAACCATTATAAGTCGATCGCTCCCATATTTTCAAGAAGTCTACACAAGGCAAAATCAAATAATAAAATCAAGTTATATCATTTCAGAATGAATTTAAAAATATGTATAAACACAATATATAATATGTTGTGAAATTAATACATTCAATTATTTATTTTCATCTTGAAAGAGATTCCGAGTTCCATTCCAGATACATGACATTTTAAAAATAAAAACAAAAAATTGTAGTATGCTATTGGGTGTGTATTAGACAAGCACTCGAAACATTTACGACCAATAGAACGCTGTATCAAACGACAGCAGTAATTTACAAATCATTCATGAAAATTAAAATAACGTTGTCAGAATGAAAAGAAAAAAAGTTATTATTTCAGCTCCTGACTTGACCACATTACTTGAAATACTTGGACATGCCAAGATTTCCTTGGTATTCCTTTACTCCTGTTTTCAACTTCATGCACCTCATAAACTTATTTGACAGTTATTTTATTAAACTTTCGAATAAAATGTCTACTAATTAAATAAACAATATATCATACTTAAAAACTGACACGTTGCAAAAAGCAATATCCTGAGGCTTTTAAAATCTATCCCTTTAAAAGCATGATGTACATTTTCAACGATAATCAAAATAAATTAGTAAATTAATTAGATTAATTTGTCACCAGGTCGGATAGTCTTCCCTGCTATGTACATTCTGTAGAAAGCGGTATTCTGTACCTCGTCTACCAAACCGACTCCTCGTGTACGTGATGATATTAATTTCATTTTGAAATTACTCTCGAGTCGTGTGCTTGTTTCGAGCTAAGCTGGGGTCGGTAACAAATGGAGTCTCCGAGAAGAGTAAGGTACTCTTTCAATTCTAGTCTAATCTCACTTCTGCTCCCACTCCAACTTACTGATATAAGATTCCCATCTATTGGAAGCTGAAACTGCCATTCAAAATAAACCACTTCAAGAAAAAGGCATTTTGAGTTCAATTCTCTTAAACAAGAATCAGCCGTTTAAAAAATACCTTTCTTCGTCTTTCTGGCAAACGGTTTTAGTTACTTTCAGCATTATTTCAGGGTATTATACTGATCCTGGTTTATCTTAAGATCAAATAAATACCGATAATGTAAAAAGGTAGGTTTTTTTGTGTTTGAATGAATAGATTATTTAAAGTGTATATTGACGTTTTTACTACGTGTCGTTGTGCTGGCGCGAATATTTGTCCTGTGTGCTCTGAAGCTTTAGGTGTCACTTTCACTTTGCGAATTCTCCGAGCGGAACTAATGCTGTGAAATCTTCGCAGTATAACCCTTGAGGAGTTGTAGGGGAAGAGGGTGGCATAAATCCAAAGAGCACAGCCTTTGATTATACATATTGTGACATATAATATGCTTTCCCGGGATACAATATTGCAATAAATATACATTCTCGGAATGTGATTAATCCTGATATACGAATGTATGTATACCTTGCGAGAAATGTGAGAAGCAACACATTGATATCAATTTTATTTTCTCGAAGACTGTAGTTTAAAAAAATAGACATTCTCTGCCGAAAAATATCTAAATATATATTATTAAATAACAAATATGTAGTTTTTACACATAAATTTTATTTGAGTGTGTTGAGATGGTTTGGACATGTAGAACGAATGAGTGAGGAAAGAACGGTAAAACAACTTTATGAGGCGAATGTTAGTGGGAAAAGAAGCAGAGGAAGACCGAGAAAAACATGGCACGATCAGGTATGCCAAATACTTGAAAGTGGGCAGGTTAGGAGTCGTAACAATCGGCGGGTATGTATGAGCGAATATGTATGGGCGAATGCATGAACGTGGAAGAGGCGAAGAATGTTTGCAAGGACAGAGTTGTGTGGCTCTCTATTCTCTCTGCCTACCCCAGCGGGGAAGCGGCGTGATGGTTAGTTAGTTAGTTAGTTAAATTTTATTTGACCATGTGATCAAATAAAATTTATGTGGAAAAAACTATAGTTGTCATTTTATTATATAAAATGCAGTTCCACCAAGAAATGTCAGTACAATGTCTGTAGAACTTAAATCTAATCTGAATATATAATTATTTCACCATTCGACATTTAGGTTAGATTTGAGTTGTACTGACATTGTACGAGATATTTTCTGCCTGGCGACTTGGGAGGATCACAGAAAACAAGCAGAGAGTGTCACCCGAAACACCTAAGTGATGTGTTTGTCCGATATAAAAATATTAAAATTATTTTGACATCACTATTGAAAAAAATGGGGTGAGTTTTAAGGCATTGTTATTAATAAAGGTTAAACCCAAACTCATTAATTTCCTGTATTCAAATGAAGTCTTGATAGGAAATTTGGATATTCTCTAAAAATCAATATGGATACTTTCAATTCGGCAAAGTTTGATGGCGAAGCTCCGAGTCCCATTAGGATCACCTTAAGCCGGGCTGACACCGTCACCTGATCTCGGGACTCGGCAATCAAACCCAAAATATGAAGAAGGAAGTATTGTTATTAAGTTTCCTGTGACGGAAACAAGATTCATGATGCCAGTTACGGAGAGTGTACGGGGGCCGAGGGGGAATAGGAAACACGTCCCGAGGAGCGACTCTGGGGAGAACAAGTAGTCTAACCATTCTGAAATTATTATGAAAAGGGTTGTTTTTTATTCAATTTTTGCTTTAAAACCTCACATTACAGATGCCAGATACCTGATACAATACGAGGTTAGCGTTGTTTGACGTTTCTACAAAAAAAGAGTCGAGTAAATTTAGTACAGAATTGAGACTTGGAGACTATATGCAACTCATAAAATAAGGAAGAAAAAGTCCTTTATTTTAATCTAAAATTAAAGAATATCTTCAAATAACGATGTGAGCACTAAACCCTATTTCATTGATAACAAAAAATAATATATTTTAAATATTAACCACTAAAATAAAGCATTTCAATAATAAACAATAAAATATTTATTTATTATTGGAAGAAAAAGTTTATTTTTTAAATAACAATATTAATTATTAAGAAAAGGTAAAGGCAGTATTTTTTTTCAGCTGGAGTTTTTTTTATAAAAAGTGTTGATTTTTATTTTTTTCATGTTTCATTCAAATTTTATACACTTTTCAAGTAAAATATAAAATGTTAAGCATATTTAATTTACAATTACGTCTGCAATATTGTGTACTAGTTAATCGTCAAAAAAATAATTGAAAAATTAAAAAAATTGGAACGCATTTAGCGCGCGAGCGTGACTCGTTCAAAATTATGAAGCGGTTAAAAGCATTGTTAACTTTGTGGTGTAACACACTCTCCTTATCATTCATCGTTCACTTTGTGTAATACCACTTTAAAACGCTACTTCATGACTGCCGGTATCGGAGTAATCATTCTACCTTCAAGTCTTCATTTGACCTGATGTTGGAATGATTATTCTGAAACCGGCAGTCGTGAAGGATTGTTTTAAAGTGGTATTACACAAAGTGAACGATGAATGATAAGGAGAAAAATAATAGTTGGATCAAAAACCGCATTTTGATGTCCTATTTTTTTATTATTACAGAAATGGATGATCATAAATTTTTTAATATGGATAATATAACATGGATGATCATGATCTAAAGAATAAAACTTATGAAAATAAATTACCAAATTGAATTGGATAACTTGTTCCATTTGTGATTTAAAAATAATCAATGAGTTTATTTGAATGTTATCGAAACTCCTCCATTAAAAAAATGATCCTTTGGAACCAACAAGTATTTTAGTAACGGTTGGACTATAAAACAAATTTTATATTTTTGTGTTGGGTGAGAGATGGATGGAAATGGATATAATAATATGCAAATATTCTCGTCTGGTTATTTATTTATTTGTAAAATTTAACTTGATGTAAAAATATTTAAAAAAAATGAATTTTTTTCTAGTGATTACGTTTTCATCAAGTGTAGACGTAAAAGCAAAATATTGAAACAGATAAAATTCAAATACGTAGAATATTTTTAAATATCCTTGAGCCACTTTTTTAGGTATCTGTGTATATTATTTTAGTCTAAATAGATAAAAGTAATTTCTAATCCCTCAGTATTAGATTAAGGTTGTATATTTTCTTATAATATGTACGTACACGTTGTTTAACTAAAACAAATCTATGTAAATTAAAATATGAATGTTCGTTTGCTCAAAATCTTAAATCTCCTAAAGATGTCAACAGATTGCTTTGAAATTTGGACAAAACGTTTTCTTCGAATGCGCACATATTTTAATATAAATATTTATCTATGACAAATAAAACCGTTTCTCAGCGCCATCTGTTTAACATAACAGCAACATATGTTATTCTTAAAGCATTTTTGATGTTTTCGATTGTGTTGTTGTTTCATATATAAAAATATATTAAGTATATAAAAATACAAAAAAATATATTATAGTATTAAAAAATACTTTATTTTTTATTGCTTCAAATGTACTGTGAAATTAAACGTATTAAAAAAGTGTGTTTTCTATATACTTTCTATTACACTTAGCCACACTGAGCCACAGCAACGCATGATCGGGTACATCTAGTTAAAAATTAAATTAAAATGGCATTCGGTCAAATATCAAACAAAGCCTTAAGATTTTTGCAGAATAAAATAATCACGCGTTTGCACGGTTTAAACATTTATAATTTTATTTTTAAGTAAGTTTTTTTCTAGATATTATACATAGATTCTACTTATACCAAAGAGGGAATATACAGATCCATAGCTCAAAGCGGAACATACAAAGGTGTGACTACGTTCTGTAACTTGATAACACACGCCACAAGGTACATAACTATAGAATAATAACTTTAAAAAACTATTTTTTTTAGTGTTCAAGTATGTAGAATATCTGATTTATATTGCAAAAATAATAACATAAAACAGAAAACATACGATTTCCGTAATAAATAATTTGAATAATGTAAAAAAACATATAAAAGATTACTTCGATATGCGGAAGTATAAGTATAATATATGGGTATAAATGCTTTATAGAGAAAAAAATGTCTTGAAATTCTAATTTCATATGAACAATGCAGTTTATTGAAAAACTTTTATATTTATATTTATTTAATTACTTCGAAAGACATAGCTTATTATTTATAATTACTTCTACAATAATAATGATTTACAGATACATATATATCTATATATATATATATATATATATATATATATATATATATATATATATATATATATATATATATATATATATATATATATATATGTATATATATATATATATATATGTGTGTGTGTGTGTATATTTTACATAAATTGTATATATTTATTTAAAAGGAGAATTATAAAACATATTTGTTTATTTTTTTGTAGAGACCCACTAAGCCACCTTGTGTGTCTTGTTGGCGGAGTTCTTTTTACGTACGTTTTTATTATTTTTATCTATTTTAACCTTATATACACACACAAAACAAAGAAGAAAAAAAGAAATATATAAACTGTTTTGCGAATTTTCAAAGAATTAACTCTTGATCATTTACCCATTCCTTTATTTTGCCTTTGTTCCATATTTTATTTTGACCTCTAACAATAAAAATGTTCAAACAATGTTAAAATTAAAATAACAATAAGAAAAAGCAGCTCTTTTAAAATACAAAAAAAAACAATTAATATTTTTATCCTACAAGCCCATTAAATAAACATTAATCATACCGTTAACAATCTTTGTAGCAAAAAAAGACATGTGTAAAAATATTGATGATATTGAGTTCTCATGTTTTTAGATTAAAAATCAAAAAGTGTAACTTGTTTTTTTAGCAAAGTCATATATTCAATATTTATTTAAAACACACAGGTAGACGAAAATTAAAGCAACAGATATTATTAAAGTGCACATTTTTAATTTTCAAATAATTTTCTTTTTTTCCTGTTAATTCGTAAGTTTCTTTGATTTTCTTCGCATCGTCTGTAAAGGTGTCCTCGTTTATAAAACGTCAATCAATTAGAAAATTAGCCAATTAACTAATAACTTGATTTAAGTTTGACTTGCGAGTTGTGAGTTGCGAGGTGTGCAAACAAGAGCCACCTCCGGCTCCCAAAGCCAGGTATGTACATTGAGGTAATAGGAGCTATTAGCAAAGGGGATTTTTAGGGGAGTGCTAAATGTATTAAGATTTTTAAGATTCATTTGCCTAATAGCAAACCTTCACTTTATTACTCATATTTATAAGGGTATCCATCATTATCATAACAAGGGTGCTTTTTTGCATGACTCATAACCTTCTAAAAATACATATATTAATTGTATTTATTTTTATTTCACGTTTCTGCATATACTATCATAGTTTATGTTCAAGGACTTATCTGAGATTCGAATCACTCTAACATCCGAATAAAATGTGTTTACCATGATATGGAAAATATAAAATGACTTAAAAAGCGTATGTATCTAGTAGCTATTTAGATATCATACAAAAACAATTGAATTGCTTATAGGTACTAGTCGGGTAGCATTCCCCTGGATGGTGACGCAGTCTTTGAGTCAGATGTCTTGGGTTAACCTTCACATTACCACAAATAAATGAATGTTACACGTGTGTAAAGTGATCACTTAAACCAGCCTATGACGGTCGTCAGCCCCGTAAATGCCCAGACTTCCATATTTTTCTTCATCTTTGATGAGATGTCAAAAAATAATATTTAATACAAGTGGTTTAGATTTAACTGAAAATTGTATTGAATTAAAAATATTAAAAATAACAGCCCAAAACGGAACATTAGAACAAAAATATATATTTGACATTAAAAATATGCATGTGTACCTATATAAATATTCTTCTTCTAACTCTTATCACCACCAAATAGTGCAAATTGTACTGCATCGTATAGAAGCAGTGTTATTTTGATCGTTAAATATATTAAGGAAAGGTGATCAGTCCTGCGCTTTAGGTACCAGTCCAGTGAAAAATAACTAATATTTATTTCAACCCTCTTGGGGATTGAACCCTAGATCTCTATCGCGGTAGCTTAACATGTTACGTTATGAATACAGAATTTATATGTTTGTATTTACACACAAAGAGGAAGATTAGGTGTTATACGATATGTATTCAAAATAATCTTTAACTCCTCCATTTTCTGTAATTTAAAGAAAAACAAATAACAAATCACTTGCCCGAAAACTATTGTAGTTCTTTCAATAGGTTACCTGCCCATTACAAAATCGATTATTTTAGAAAAAGTGTTTGTACATAAATCTATTAGAAATACAGAAGTCTCCTTCGCTTTGTAGGATTCCCTCGAGATGTGTACTTATCGAGAGCAATTCCCTTTCCCCCTCCCTACAACAACCCCTCGCGAACCCCTCACTCCCCTGAGAACGGTCAAGCTCCTGCTGAAGGATGAATCGCCAGTGCAAGAGTCCGAACCGGTCAAGGGTTATCAGTTATCATTTTTAGAATCATCAAACGAACATTTACTCTCGTACCTACCTCTATTTTAAATATCGATATTACTATTAGTAATATTATTATTATAGGTATTCTTATAATCACATTTAGTGGCCTTTTCTTTGATGATTTTCAGGCTTAGATCTCGAGCTTGCCTCAAGCGTTCTAATCAGAATGCGTTTAGCCTAGCTAAGGACTGGTCGTGTGCTCACGCTCAGTTAAAAAAAATGTACATTGAATATTTTTTGTTTTTTTAATATATTTGGACAAAATATTTTTACATTTATTTTGTTTACTCCTTACCTTTCCATAACTCTTTTCTTTTCAAAACCATATAATTATTGCGAAGAAAAACTTGTCATGACAGATTTGATCTCTCATTGTAATTCTTGAAAATGTAAACATTAATTACCATCTATAAAGTACCTATGTACCTACTTCATACCAAATACCATGTTATTTTTAAACATTTTCATATTTTGTGTACATTTTTCTTACATTTATCGTAATTCAATTAAATATTAAAAACTCCTGCTTTATTTTATAAGATTTCAAATATTTTTCAAATAGTATTCAAAAGATTTTCGTTTTGAAAACAATTGCTCAATAAACCCTTATAAAACCACTTAGCCAAGAAAATGCACGAATTGTAATTTTTACTTGATTTCATAAAACATAACGTGCGTATGATTTGAATTTGTATTATGCAATTTTGTATTTATATGTACCTACATGTAACTAACATAGGTATACATTGTTTAACAAACGTTTACGTATGATCAGACGCTAGGAGCATTCAGGAATCATCGTCCCTGATACATCCAGTGCTGACCTATGGGTCCAATAGAAGAACCACCCGATAGTTTAACTGGAGAGAGATTGGGGAGGTATGGCGGAGGGTGGTATGGGAGGGGTGGGAGTAGAGGGCAACTAAACGCCTGTTATCACGCACTCTGGACAAAAGCTTTAATCCGGACATTGGTCTCGCACAGAATCGCACTGCAAATTTCACAAACATTTTTCAAAATTTTGTTTTTATCGTTTACGTAAATAAAATACCTACAGATTTTATTAAATACATATAGTACCGACTCTCAATATTGTGACAGTCGGTAAAGCAGATCGCGCAAATCTACCACCAGACGTCGCGCATGTGTCGCACTGAAAAAACATAAGACCTCAGATAGCAAAATATTGTGTTCGGTGAACTGTCATATTATATGTAATTTATTAAAGATTGTTTTAGAATAAACTTTTAATGTCGTTTCATTAATAACAAAGCAATACATTGTTTATTTTATTATTATACACCCACTAATTTACAAAGAAAAATATTACCACATTACAAAACTTTATGCAATAGTTTTGTAATGTGGTAATATTTTTTATAATTCATAAATTGAAGTACTTAAAAAGTTTGTAGAAATAAAAAACTTTTTTGAATATTAAAATTTAAAAGCGAACTGTCACATTAAATAATATTTAAAGTTCCGAGACAGACTTCCACAGATGAAATGTGCAACAAATTACGACTCATAACAGTTAACCAACTATACGCTAAAATAATCATTACATGCGTATTTAAGAATTACTCACATAAATCATGAGAAAGAACATAAAAATCACCAATAAAACGCTAATGAGAACATTCATAGAATTACAAGATCAAAAACACCGTAACACATCAAATAAAATCAAACACATACCTCTTTTGGTAAAAGGAACTTTGGATATTACGCAATAAAGCTTTATAACATGCTTTCATTATCCATAAAACTCATTAATTAACTAAAGTACCTACGTATAAAAAAATCTATTCATAATTGGACAATGGAAGTGAAATAGATCGTATCATTCGGCCACGTCATACATGATTGTATGACTTATGGTAGACAAATTATTAATCACATAATATTATAATGAAAAGATTCACAAGGGAAAATCCAGTAGTGACATATTAGTGTAAATTAGACATTTTGAATATGTGTTAAATGACAATAAATAAATATTTATTGATTTGGCGTTTAATTTGTAGAACTCCATTTTAATTTATGTATTAATTTTAAATCAAACACAGATTTTTCGAGTCTACTAAGTAGTAGACTCAAAAACCTTAGTAGACCCAAAAAATCTGTGTTTGATCTTTCTTTCCTTTTTTTACTTATTTCTTTATTTACTTCATAGATACATAGATACATTCATAGATACATATTTATTTCATAGATACATTTACTATATGTATTGCGGTTCTTTAGGCATGGCCTGTGTTGAGCCGAAATACTAACATGTTTAAACATTTTATATTATTATTATTATTATTATTATTTAATTATCTAAAATTAAAACATAAATAAATATGTTTAAGCAAGCATTTTTTAGATTTGGAGATTGTTCTATTGGATAAAAAAAGTATTTTTAAGGAATCTAAAAGTTTAAAGCATTTTTTATTGTCTCCCAGTCCGCGCCAATTAAATATGAGATAAGTCAATATATTATTCATGCACTCGGTAGGAGCATGTCTCGGACGCAATCAGTAGCCTGAATTATTGATGAAGGGCGGCGGCAGTAGCGGTAGGCGCGGGCGGGGGCGGGGCGGCTGCGGGAGGATGACCAGGCGGCCGCTCACCTATTATTACATCTCAACACGAGATTTAGAGGATCACATCACTTATCCGCCGCAACATTGCCCCTGTGTGAACTGACCCTAACTCGCATACGCAATATTGAAATGTCGATGGATTTATTTTTGTACGTATACCTTCGTGTTGAAAAAGATGTTTGTGCCTCTAATATATGTTACTAAAACAATTTTTCTTCTTCTCATCTTTATCCGCACCCAATGAGGTAAAGAGCACTTAATCGTATTGACGCAGTGTTATCTTGATTGTTACTTACTCAAAGGCAAGGAGATCACTCTTGCGCTTCAGGGACAGCCCAGGGTAATATTAAATGAATATTAGAGTGCGAAATCACTTATATTTATTTTTACCATATATATATATATATATATATATATATATATATATATATATATATATATATATATATATATATATATATATATATATATATATATATATATATATATATATATATATAATATATATATATATATATATATATATATATATATATATATATATATATATATATATATATATTTATATATATATATATATATATATATATATATATATATATATATATATATATATATATATATATATATATATATATATATATATATATATTTATATATATATATATATATATATATATATATATATATATATATATATATATATATATATATATATATATATATAAATATATTTATATATATATATATATTATATATATATACATATATATATTTATATATATATATATATATATATTTATATATATATATATATATATATATATATATATATATATATATATATATATATATATATATTTATATATATATATATATATATATATATATATATATATATATATATATATATATAATATATATATATATATATATATATATATATATATATATATATATATATATATATATATATATATATATATATATATATATATATATATATATATATATATATATATATATATATATATATATATATATATATATATATATATATATATATATATATATATATATATCAAAGTATATTTTAAATGTCAACTTTTTTTACTTTATATGTATGTAATAAAATAACTAGGTACCTACCTATACATTTTATTAAGTACTTATAAATAGTACCTACATAAAACAGTTCTACCACCAGATGCCGCATGCGTCGCTCAGAATAAAACAAAAGACTTCCGATAATATTATTAACTGTCAGAATCAGATAGATAGATAGATAGATAGATATAAAATTATTATAAAGATAAATTAAGAATAAACTTTAATTACAAAGCAACACATTGTTTATTTTATTATTATACACCCACTTTACATATTATTTACACTTAATTTTTAAAAGGAAAATATTACCACGTTATATGTATTTTTTTACTTTTTTTACTTTACAGTGTTGTCTTGATCTCTGATAAAGGCAATGTGATCAGTCCTGCGCCTAAAGTTTCATTTCATAAATTAATCACATTTATTTTGACACCTGAATCAAACTCAGTCCATCAGCCTAGTAGTCACTTGCGCTAACTACTACACTTTAGAGACAGACATTTTAAATTCACAATATGTATTTTTAAAGAGATTAGTTAAAACTATGTTTATATCACGTTACATTATCCAAAGATATTCTAATTGTAATCCCCCATCAATGTTACAAAATAATTTTGTCAAAGTTTTGCCCTGAAACTTTTGAAACCAATTAAGTGATCCGTTCGGCGTTTCAATTCGCAGGCAAGAAGTGTCGATGATATGAAGAGTGTTTTATTACCATACCAAAAAGTTAACAATGCTTTTAAAATACAAAAAAAATAATACCCCAAGTTAATCAAACCTAGGTCTCTCAGCCTCGTAGTCACTTGCGCTAACTAAAACACTAAGATTGATATTTTTTATTCCCAAAATGTTTTTTGAGGAGATTAGTTAAAACTATGTTTATATCACGTTACATTATTCAAAGATATTCAAATTGTAATCCCCTATCAATGTTACAAAATAATTTTGTCAAAGTTTTGCCCTCAAACTTTTAAAACCAATTAAGTGATCCGTTCGGCATTTCTATTCGCAAGCAAGAAGTGTCGTTGATTTTTCAAGTGTAGAGTATCGCGACAAATTGATTTAGGCTAAACGGTCTAACTCTCTTATAAAGTTGGCAAGAGTGTGTAGAGGGTGCGGGCGGCCCGGGCGTGGAGTGAGACGTCCCCGGGGTGAGTTATCTGTACAGGGTGGGTGTGTTAGGCTACCAACACTCCCCCCGAGCTCGCGCTGTGCATATTCAAAAAGTCAAATCATCCCAGCCGGAATACACAACGGATGTCTGTTGAAGTTTTTCACAAATAAGCGGTGCTCAAAATTGGTATAGTGAAAAATATATATTAAACTTACAATTTACATATTTATCAAAAATAAATTCATTCAAACCCTTATCCTCACCCCAATGGTGCATAGGGCACTGCATCATATAAACACAGTGTTACCTTGATCGTTAATACATGAAGGAAAGGTGATCAGCCCTCCGCTTCCGGTACCAGTCCAAGGTAATATTGATTAAATATAAGAGTGAAAAAATCACATAGATCGGCATAGATTACGCATTGCGTGGCTGTCTTAACCCCTAAATTGTGCCTCCATGAAGCTGAAAACTATTTGCGATATAAAGTATAGATTTTTTTTGTATATTACTACAGAATATTTCATAATTGTGCTGAAAATATTATTTTTAAGTGTATAAAATTGAATGGATTCTGATGTGTTAATGAATAACCCTCAAATTCCCTTTAAGGAAGGTTTGTCTGAAGTTTAAAAAAAATGGGTAAAAAAGGTTCCAAAAACACATCATATTACCCAGACAAATGGGAAAGCAATAATTCTGGAATTTTAACTATGTCTCGAGAGATGCAAAGTCTTTTTCTTTGATATGAGAATGTCAATAAGAATATCGTTCACGTGAGCACCAATCCATAATTTATAAAAAACTTTTATAACGTGTTTAAATTATTTTATTTTTTATTGCGATAAGCAGCTTTTGTTAAGCGAAAAAAATCGGGGAACAATATTGTCAATTTACTTCCCAAAAAAATGCAGCATTCAATGGTTACGGCCACCTGCACCAATAAATAACAGACACCCCTAAGGAAGTAGTTCCCTCAATGTTCGCGACGTCTCGGAAATTCCTCTCCAGAGTGAATTATATCAATTTAATCGAAATCGAATTCCTATAGATAACCTCCCATTCACAATTTAAATGCGACTCCAATGAATTAATCCAAACACGTACAAAATTTCACACCGGATACACTATTCATTGAGATATTATTTATTTAATTGTTTTGTTTGAAATCATTTAAAGTCATACGTGATATAGGGAAATACATTATGTACATGTAAATACAAAACGATACATTTTTTCATCTCAAACACGTATTCAATTTCAATTCAGCTACCATGCGAGAATGATAAGTTGAGTGATATTACTTATAATCAACGAGTATATTTTAAGTAGAATTAAAGAAAACGCCATCTAGAGTAAAATATCAAATTATCAATAACAACTCAAAATTATGTTGAAATACTGTGTACCAAGTACTTATTTTATTATGATGAATATAATTGTGTTGTATTTTTTTTCCCTACTTGTCTAAGATTTTATATCGATAGTTGTTTTTCATAAGTTGGTTTAACTTGAAATTAAAACAGTTTCGACATTTCCATATTTGAAGATTTTAAATTTTTTTTATATTTTATTAACATAAATTGTAAACATTTATTTAAATCACAATTTTAAACATACTTAAAACAATTTTTTTGTAGAGACCCACCAAGCCACCTTGTGTGTGTGTGTCGGTGGAGTTCTTTTTTAATATATTTTTTATTGTTATGAAAACAAATTTGGAAGTCTTGGTATTTGTAGGGCTTATGACCTGTCTTAGTCAGATTAAATGATCACTTGACACACGTGCAACATTCTACCCCTGATTGACAACCACATTACTCAAATTTTCGGAACTCCTGCATATAAGTATTATAAATCTCATTATGCTTCTATTTTTTAGTTCAAGGTTGCCATTCATCGTTGGTTCGAGTAAGCTTTTATGTAGCAGAGACTCTTTTATTTAGATGTATTCAAGATACTAACCTTTTTTTTCATTTTTATTTTAATACAATCATATTATGAAGACATGTGTTGGCGGGGTCCATAAATCGAAAAACTGTATAATAATATTATTTCCTTCGCAAAACGATATACCGTTCGTCTTAAACGAATGTGGATATCAAATTTATTCAAATTGTATTGTTCTTCATTGATATTTGACAACTCGCTCACGTCTCATCCCTCTTTCATTATTTTCTATTCACCCTTCGCGTCTCTCATCCCATCCCTTAACACTGTTTATACAAGTCACTGATACATTTATGCTCACTATTCAAATACATTTTTTTTGTTTAACAATTGAAAAAAGAAATATATAAGTAAAATATTGATCATTTCAGTTTTCAAGTTAAAATAACTAAGAGGTACTGACATAAAGGAAAGGTGATCAATCCAGGGTAATATTGAATAAATATGAGAGTGAAAATAAATTACGAAATTTACTCTTCATTAGAAAGCTATTTTTTCCCGCAGGTTTTAAAAACAAAGGGTTCAGCGAAGGGCGGATTGGATTTGTATGGCTCTTTCAAACTTATCATATTAATGTATTGTATCCGAACCTGATGAAACCCCAAATTAATTGCGTTTTTTTACACATATTTTCGTAATATAATTGATAATACAAGTTATTACTAAAATTCCACAAGTTTCTTTTGGATCACATAACGGTAACCTTCTCATTGCCAATACTATTATATTTCTCTACTTGAATAAATTTAATCATATCTGATTCGTAAAAAAAAGTAGTGCTTGTCAAACTTACACAAGCTTATATGAGTACGGCAATGAGATTCATAGTTCTCTAACCATTACTGCTGTTTCAATTTTTTTGATAAGTAATACTAACTATACATATTCCTTGAATCGAGTCATCCTAACTGAACTAAATACTTATCCCTTTTATTGTCTACACCGGGGTACTTCTAGAAAATTTGGTGATGTATTTACAAACTTGTATTTATTTTGATTGGCAGTGACAGGGATATTGAAAGCTTTTAAATGTACATAAATTCACAATAAAATCGGGATAACTTTTATATTGTTTCACATTTTCAATAAATTTCACAACTAAATTTTAAAAAAATATTTGCAAGAGCAGATCTGTCAGGAAGCCTAGATGCTTCCGTATCAGATCTGGGAATGCGGTGGGACAGCTTTTAATAAAATCGAGTAATCCTTTTTTACAATAATCTACTAATCACCTTTGACTAACCAAAGAACCTATTGATTGATATACTATTTTATATTTTTATTATATGTACATACATCCTAAATATGTTAACCTCATACATGACATGTCGATGTGATATATATATTTTACGTATTTATATGTAAACATAACTGTTCATATTTACATTATAGGAAAATAATTCTATTAAATTGAATTTTCACACAAGCCCAAAGGGTTTGAGTGATCGAATGCTTTATAAATTGATTTATCATATATTCCGAGTACTGCAGATAATGTTATAAAAAATTCAACAAGATTGTTTTATGCTCAATCATTTGGGATCGTATCAATCCATTGCCTTCGCAAATAAAGTTATCTACTAAGATAAACTTTCTAAAACAAAAAGCTCAATAAAAAAATAAAAGAATCATTTTATATTTTAATATAAATGGTATCACTAAACATATATGAAATATACACACACAATTCACACGTACGTTTTTGTACATTCCTTTAAATATTGCATAATAAAACATTTATTTACACCGTCGGACAATATAATAATCCAACGTTATATTTAATTGTCTTCAGTACTATTTTGCTTATCCTACGAATATTGTAAAAATTTACAAGTCTGTATTGTAATTTTATTATAAACAACATCAAAGTATACCTACAATTCGCATTTTGATATGTTTAGTTTTGGTTGTAGGGTTCAGGTACCTACTTCAATATTTAAAACGAAAACTTATTTTATTTATCGTTCTCTTTAGTCATCACCCTTCTCGAACAACCCTTGGTGTTGTGCTTAGGTTATTTCTAAGGATTTATTGCTACATTTTTTACTTACTCTGTTTCTTTAAAACAGAATTTTTACCTAATATATCTCGTCCAAAATAATTTAAATAAATACTGGGCCTTAATCTAGTTTTCATCACGAAAAGTGGATTTACACGGAATTTGGGAGTTCGAACGGTGACGTTTTGTTCATTTGTTGGAACGACAATATTTTTTTTTAATGTCATTGCTATATGATTATGCACATTTTTAACTACAATTGACACACTTTTTCTTAAACTTCATGTGAAATCTTCCCGGAAATTAGTTTTTTATTTCGTTATAACTTCCTAATATTTTGTTTTACAGCATTTGTCTCTCGATCATGTGCTATATATGTATGTATGTACATAGCTGCTAACCGAAGCTAATCCATAGTTTTAAGTAAGATTTTAAATAATTCTATAAAACATTTTTTCTTTAGTTTAATTTAATACCAAAACTAAAAGTTCACTACTTCGCCAAGCTCAACGTTTTGTATAAATACTTTGTATCGCTATTTTTTCTATTTAAATTAATATCATTAAGTTGGGAAATAAAAAAATATAAAAACTTACTAACTAACCATCACACCACTTCCCCGCAGGGGTAGACAGAGAAAATAGAACGCCACACCACTGTCTTTGCAAACATTCTTCGCCTCTTCCACGATCAGTTTTATTGTATTTTTTGCAATTTTTTGCATCTTTAGCGTAAATAAATAAATATATTTAATAAAAATAAACAATTCAATCCCTCTATGATACCGATTCTTTGTAGTGATTCCTACATTATCTTTATAAAATATCTTCATCTTTAATTATAATAATCTTTGATTAATATCGTTATGTTGGGAAATAAAGAAATATAGCATAGTTTTGTTGTATTTTTTGCAACTTTTTGTATCTTTAGCGTAAATAAATAAATATATTTAAAAAAAACCGTAATACCGATTCTTTACACTGATTTTTACATTATCTTTATAAAACATCTTCATATTTCTTTCTTTGTCTTATTTTATGTATTCAAGCAGCAGTTGATTTCAGAGAAGAGTATTGTTAAGGAGGAGTTTGTCACTAAGTTGACACACAAGTCCGATCCCCTCTGGGAGTATACTTGGGAATTGGATCCTCGGAGTTGGGGGCTGGAAGTACGGGAAGGGCGGGGGCGGCGGGCGGAGAGGGAGGGAAGACATTAGCATCCCCCGCTCCCGCCCTCGCGGCAAACTGAAGCCGCCCACTTCAAACTAAGTTAGACGTCACCTTACTCGAAGATGGAAACGCTAACTTACGACGAAATCAAATCATCAACGAGAATTTTAAATTCGCATTATAACGCTTGATCTTCGGATGCTCGTACGGTTTTGGAAACGAAATATAAGTACAAATAAAAAGATCTCGGGTTGTATATTTATTATTTTCATTAACAAAATAATAATTTGCTTGGTAACTTACTTTTCCGCCTCAGTATAGTGGTTAGGGTAAATTATAAATAAAACACTTTTTCTTTACCACTTAAGTATAATAATTTATTTTTTAATGACTTGTTTTGAAAGCTACAGATGCTTCCATCTACGGGTTTAAATATAAACTAATAACCGTAGACGGAAGCGTGTGAAGCTTCTGACACTAGTCGTTAAAAATAAATTACAATATTGAAGTGGTAAAAAACAAGTGTTTTATTTATAATCAAATAATATCTCACCACAAAGTGCCTAAAAAATAAATAACATAGTAGTTAGGGCATTTGGCTACCGTGTCGGAAGTTCCGGGTTCGATCTCAGGGAGGATAAATATATGTAGGTTCGCTTAATCATGCAGTATACATAGTAAAAGGATATTTTTTTCCTTAAGCGAATATCGTAAATAAAAATGATAAGTGCAGTTATTTATTATTAAATTTTTATAATGTTTCATTAAAAATCCTTTGATACATAGAATGTTAAAATAAATTCGGTATTCTGCTCTTGTGATAATACCTTTTTTTAAAAAAGATAAATATTTGTGTTTTTATAATTTACACAAATATTTCAATTTCATACTATTTTTGTGAGCCTAAGCGGCTCATTATTAGAAATAGGTATGAAATTGTAGTAGAAGTTACTCTTGACTTTAGAGTCCACGACACTAACCACGGGACCACAGCCCGACCAATCAATTAACATCTTTATACGTCAAATCAATCGCCATCTATACGAAAATGAGTATTCATCTACATATCTACTATATTATTAAAGGTTAAATCTGTCATACCTCTCTAGTGATAACACCTTATCGTCAAATCAATCGCCATCTATATGAAAATGAGTATTCATCTACATATCTTCTATATTACTAAAGGTAATCACGTATCAAATAGAAAAGCTACCTATACACGATGAGCGGTGTGACATGTCGCATGCGACACATCGCTCGCGAGTACCGATACGTTACGCTTATTGGATAAACGCATTCCTCGGGGGAGAAGCTTCTCGCGACGCGATCTGACGCTGACGCATGTGTACTAGGCTGTGTCACCCTTCATCGTAAAATGTAAAAAAAAAACTCTTTTTTTATTTAAAAAAAAAACCAAAACAAAGGATTTTTTACATCCAGTTTAGCTGACAATCGCTCACTCCTTTCAAGATCGTCATAAATCAAAATACTTGACTTTTCAGGAAAACGTTCTTAAAGTTTAAAAATATAATACAATGTATTAAAAATAAATATCAAGCCACTTATTGAACTTTTTATTGTGCAACAGATCTTTTTAGGTAAGACCTGAAGGTTTTTTCTCCATTTGAAAAATATTAACTATATTTAAAAAAATAATTAAACAATACCTTTTCTTCGAAATGCAAAAACATTTTCTGCCCTGTAGCGGGTAAATATTAAGTTAAAAATATGCCGCTTTTGCTGGGATATAGTACATTTTTTGGGCATTCCGATAACATGCTCTACTGAAAATTAACGATTTTCGATTCATGACGTTCTTGAAAGTAGTGAGTCAAATATCAAATCCAAATTTGGAAAATTACCACATTACAGGTCTGAATAATAAAAAAAATATTAGATGTTTTCATGTTATTTTATTTAATGATGTAGATTTTTAAAGTATGAGATATCAAATAATAAATTAACAAAAACTCATTTTCTTCTTCGAACTTTTATCCGCTCCCGATGGTGCATAGGGCACTGCATCATATAAACGCAGAGCTATCTTGATTGTTAACACATGACGGAAAGGTGATCAGCCCTCCGCGCTGAAATAGAGTCAAGGGTAATATTGAATAAATATTATGGTGAAAAAATCACTTATATTTATTTAAACCCTCCCCCCCTCTCTTGGGAATCGTATCCGGGACCACCAGTAAGGTAGGCGAGCGTGCTGACCATCATACTACGAAGGCGGACGAAATAAAATAAAATATGAAATCAAATAAAAATAATGCCACCAATAAAAATTACTGCAGATAAGGCAAACATAAAATGAACAAAATATTCCTATTGGACAAATATATTTAACTCTTTGAAAACATTATACCTGATTATCGGCAGTAAATTTGAAAGAAGAGCTTAAGATAAAAATTATGGATTTGAATGCTTACACTTATAACACACCCTAATGTGTAAGGCGTACTGACTATCTACAAACCATCGATGTAAGGGTAGATTACATTTTGTAGTGTGCAATGTGAAAAGAGGGTGGTAATACTCTTGCTGAATTTTAATTTAACTTTATTATGTAAATATATTTTTACAATCTGTCTTCCTTTTCATCAAAAAATATAGTATTTTCATTGCGTTTTATTTTTCTTCTTTGTTATTTTGCCCTGTTAAATGGATTAATAATTTAAACGTAAATCTGGCAAATTAAGAAAGGTAAACATTATTACTCTGTTGCCACTTTCAAATTCTTTGTTTTTCACTCTCATTCAGTACCTATTGTTAACAGTACTTCTATGGAAACTGTACGGCAAGTTGTTCATTTAAAATTACACAAAATAAATTAAGAAAACATTAAAATTAAAATAAAATAAAAAAATACGCTTGGTGATTTTTTTTTTAAAAACAACAAATAGTTTTAATTAAATAAATATTTCCAATGAAGAATGTAAATAATATAATTGTTTTTGCCAAATGTGATATTTTGAAGATGTTTTTACGTATAATAACAATAAACATACACATGTGAATACATCAAATATTTGAATTTATATTAAACTACTTTTTATTCTAAAACTGATACAATTTGCCGATGTATTTATTAAAGGAATAATCGTAAAAGCCTCTATTGTTAGGAGCTTATCTGCAGGTAGGATAGTAACAATAGGTAAGTAGGATATAAAAAAATACATCCCGTACACTCAGCCTAATGGAAAATGAATATTTCTTAAATTCATTTTGCTATATGTAAGTGGCAATACAACCCGCGACGTCTGTTTCACAGTCGAGCGTATACCCAACTACCCCAAGGTGCCTGTCGTACGTATATAAAAACCTATGTTTTTAAATAATAATTAAATAAATTATAAAAAAATCATACAATTTATATATGTATATATATATATATATATATATATATATATATATATATATATATATATATATATATATATATATATATAATTTTATACATATACATATATATATATATATATATATATATATATATATATATATATATATATATATATATATATATATATATATATATATATATATATATATATATATATATGTATATGTATAAAATTTTCAATTATTTTTACTAAGGCTATAAAAATATATTATTTCATATAATCATTTCATTTCATTTAATGTGTTACAAATTCAGCGGTTTGTACAATAATATACAAAAAATAATGTAAGCTATTTTCCCAATATTCCGCAATATTGGCACAACGCTCATACAATTTATGGAAAGCGCTCGTAACCTCACTTTAGGCAGTTTTACGTTGAAGAAGGAATGGAATAGTGCTATCTCTTGGTTGGTATGGAAATTACCGTGAGCGGGAAGCCGCCTCTGCTTTGGGACAAATGTTATTATATGGCACTATCAAAATTTAACGAGCAATTCGATCAATTTATGACGACAAACGGGAGACAAACCTTCAGCTTCAGGTGGTACTCAAAATAAAGTATTCAATTCGATTCCACGATTCTACCATAATATCCACTGACTTTATTTCAGAGCACAAAACTTTTTTTTACTTTTAATAAATTACTTGAATACGTGCGCAAGGGAAATTCTCAATATCGTTTCAGTATTTCAAAATTTATTCATTTTTTACTAATCAGAGAACAAAACCACAATTATTTTTTCCTCATTTATAACGATTTAACAGACGTTCAATTAAAAATATATATTTTAGAAATTGATCAAGGTTTAACTCATAATTTATAGATATTTTCACTTGGAGGATTTCAAGGTTGTTTTCAAAATATTTTTTGAAAGAGGTCATTCTAATGAAAAAAAGTACGAACTTACTAATCGCAATGAATACTTCTTAAACAAAGCCTTATGTTCCACTTTATTAACTCCTTTTATCTTTCAAAAAATTACATTAAACATAAAGTAAAATTACATTGCAACCTAGTACGACATTATTTATAATATCTAATGGAATATTTATTCAGGATTCTCCAGAGTAATCTGGATTAATTTATCGTCATAAATGGATTTTTAAGAGATTAGACACCATTTACTCTTTTCTATTAAAATCGAAATTTTTTTCTACTATTCAAAATTGACGCATGTACCCAATTATTTCAACGATAAAAATACTTTTTTTTTAAATTATGATATTTATTTGTATTATATTATTCCACAAGTAAATTTCATCATAATGCAATTCCATCTAGATAAGGTAGTAAAAGTCATAAATTACATATTTTACAGTAACGAAAAATGTAATGTGAGGCGCGCATTATTTATTTGTTAACATTCAAAACATTTCCTACACCAAAGGTTTGTGACGCATGTCCAATCCACAGGCATCTATCATCTCCCAGATAAAACGTCAAACGCTTTATACTCCGAGATGATATACTTATTATTAGCATTTCTGGTCTCTCGTGTACCCTTTCCCTCTTTACAGCGATCCATGAAAAATTCAATCATGAATATTGACGCAAACACAGCATCCTTCTTTACCCATAATACACTTAGGCCCTCCGTGTGGAGACATCAGGAAATAATATTATTTACCTCTCTTACTCAAATATTCCGTTTTATCACTATCCGGCTCCCCGTATTAAAAACAATTTTGCTGTAATTTTATTATATCTGTGCATTTTTACTGGAACATTTCACTGAAATTATGGGGAAAGATTTAAGTATCAGCGTTCCTTTTAATGTGAAATAAACTTTTGATCATCTCAAATAATGGAAGGTTGTTATTCCACCGTACTTGATTTGCTGAAATTGGCAAAGTATGTATATATATATATATATATATATATATATATATATATATATATATATATATATATATATATATATATATATATATATATATATATATATAAACGACTGTGAGACATGGTACAAGGACCTATAGCAGCCGTATAAGCAGATTTGGAAATAAGTGTTTTAAATGATTTTAAGCGCGCAATGGTTTAACTTCATGTTGGTATAACTCACAGGCAGATGTTTTAAATACCTGTAGTATTTACGAAAGGTTCCAATAACTGGGAATGATTTATTCAACCTATCGATAAGCACGCAGCGGTGGAATAAAATAGAAAATAAATTTTGGCAGTAAAACATGTCGAAGTTAACGACATGTGATGCCGTTCAGCTTTAACTGCCGGTTAGTTACGTTTTAACTACTTCACTTTCTTAACTGCTACCTTCATGCGAATACATTTATCGGAAAAGTCACGAAAAAGTTTACTCTCCAAATGTCCTATCTTCCTTCTTATACCCAAGAATATCCATCGCTGGTCGAAAAATTGTAGAGTAAGTATATTTTTTTATGATATCAATATATTAATTATGTGCATCGATAATGATGTTTATAATATTGGATCGTTTGTATGAAAAATCCTCTCAATGACACTTATGAGTCGGTAGATTTAGCGATGTAACTATACGAATGCGATTTTCAAAAAAATATATTCCGTTAAAATAATATACATATAATGAATTAGGTAAGCACTGTATATTGACATCTCAAGAAGTTATTGTTGACATAGATGGCAGCACTTAAAATTATAAGTGAAATGGGAAATGTGAATGTGAAAGAGATATATTACCATATAGGCAATTGCGAAATTTGAGTAATTTACTTATTCAGTCATGAATATAATGTTTGATGTTATATATACGCATATGTAAGCACAGACATCATTAAAAAACTTATGCATTCAATAAATGTTAAAATTTTGACCAAAACAGAGATTTAGAAGATCTTCACCCCCTGGTATTATTCTCATTATTTTTTTAGTAAATTAACGTGTACTTAAAAAATTGACCCAACGTATCTTTTCAATGTATATTCTAATAATAATTATTTTTTTCAACGAGATATTCTATTACAATTTATAAGATAGGTTTTTGATTTTCTGTTCTTTTAAGGTGCTTTTCTAGTAGTGAATTCAAGATTACGTCATTTTACGCACAGAAAGGCCATAAATTCAGTATTTTGTATTGTTTGTCTGTCAAAAAGCATTTGGCACGCAAATATCACAAAAAAATACTTTTATCCTTCTGATATTATCGAATGGTCATTAATTTTTTACCGTTTTTCGATTTCCGACAAATATTCGACAATTTTTTTCTACCAAAACAGCAAACATTGACAGCCTTTACGCAACACAAGAAAAATGACAGCTTGATAGCTGGAATCGAATGGGAGTGCAAGAATACGTTTATAAGTTTTTTCGGGATGTTAAAAATTAATCGTTTAATCGAATACCAAAATTCGCCCACGTCTTTTAAATTATTCAAATATTGTACGTGAATTTATAGGACGTTGATAACCTCTGTTCTTCCTTAAATTCAGTAATTGATATGAAGTTAGTAAAAGGCAGGTTAGGTAAAGTTACTTTTTGAGAACTTAGTACCTACATAGAATGATATGACAACGCTTCGCTGAATTAGCTTGCATTTGATATTATTATGAACAATTCACCTAAAATAGGGCAAAAAAGTTCAAATCATCCAATAATAAAATAAAAAATTAAAGAGGAAAGAGCGGAGCTTTGTGGCGGTGTAATATCTTAAAGTGTCTTTAAGAGCTTAGAATAAGCTCGTTTATATTGTTTTTTATTGTTAACATTGCATTTGTTTTATTTGTGACCATTTAAAAAGTTGAAATGCCTATTTCTCTAAAAATTTAGAAAATAACGCTTCTTCAATTAATCAGTATCGTTGAAATCCCAATAGGATGGGAGTGCTTAATATAAAATGTATCTTTTGATCTGTTGTTTATGCACCCCTTCCATGGCAAGTACCCCGATAGCTCCGTTATTTGGGACCTCCGGTTTACGGGTTTCTGTTTACGGGCGTTAACGGTCACGCGATCTGTAATTACGACCCCCCAAGTTACGGCACCCCCGGGATGCGATACTCTTACCTCTTACAGCCGTATCGTCTGCGTTTGCTTCGACATTTTCAGACATTACTTTTTTATGCAGAATAAGATGCACGCATGCTCTTAAAATGTACACATATGACAAAAAATATGAACATCGTAATGGATAGCCGAAAGTACCTACCTACCAACAAAAATCGGTTAGCTAAAGTCAAATACCTACTAGATTTCTTCTTAAAATATTTTTATATCTAAAATTTGGTCTCATAAACTTGAATTTATTACTCGGAATGGATAATCAGAATTGAAATCCAATTTAGAATATTCCAATGTTTTCTATATACATTTTCTACATTCATATTTTGTTGTTTATGTCACAAGTAGCCTTTTAAAAAAATGAAAATCTCAACAAAGATGAAGAACAATATGGAAGTCTGAGTAATTACACGGCTTATGATCTGTCAAAGGGTGGTTAAGTGATCGCTTTACACATGTGCATCATTCATCATTTTACCCATGATTGACAACCATACTACTATTTTTTAGGAACACCTAGATATATTTTTGATTTTATGAAACAGTACATATAGGTTCACAACAGCCATCAATGTTGGATTGAGAAAGCTTTTATATAGCAGAGACCCTTTATTTGTATAAATGCAAAATCCTCAATTATTAATTATTTGAACATTTGAACATTAGAAACAGTTTTTACTTATATCTGTAGGTATGTGTATTTACTTAAAAATACTACCATAAAACTTTTCG
The DNA here is from genome assembly GCF_059751285.1 of Brachycentrus maculatus. Classification (NCBI taxonomy): domain Eukaryota; kingdom Metazoa; phylum Arthropoda; class Insecta; order Trichoptera; family Brachycentridae; genus Brachycentrus; species Brachycentrus maculatus. The sequence goes on from NW_028280764.1 coordinate 1,608,793, forward strand.
CAGATACTTTGTAACACATTTTTTAAACATTGTATAAAATAAAACAACTTTGTTTTTAACAACTTTTTATTGGCACTTTTTTTTCGACTGGTTTCGACAGAAACATTGTAATCATCAGGGTTAGAACATGTTTAACCCTGATGATGACAAGGTTCTTGTCGAAACCGGTTGGAGAAAAAGAGTACCATGCAATCATCAGGGTAAGAATATGTTTAACCCTGATGATGACAAGGTTCTTGTCGAAACCGGTTGGAGAAAAAGAGTACCATGCAATCATCAGGGTTAGAATATGTTTAACCCTGATGATGACAAGGTTCTTGTCGAAACCGGTTGGAGAAAAAGAGTACAAATAAAAAGTGGTTAAAAATAAATTACTTTTATTTTATATAAGTACTCGTATATGTTCGTATACCGTATATAGCTTTACGTTCATTTCTCGCTATAGCCAATATTCTTAAATTGGCCGCGCAAAGTTGCAGCTCTCATTATGCAGCACTTCAAAGGCCGCACTTCCAATCGCCATTCCGGCCGCGAAGCGATTGCCCGCCCTTGTAACTTTTCCACTTTACGCGAAATATGTTCCCGCGCGAGGGAAAATTTCAAAATATCTATGCAAATTGTTTGAAAATAGAGCGCGTGGGCGAAAAAGAGACAATTTCAAGTTTAGATTGCAATATCAGAGACCATTTCGTAGTCTTTTATGTCCCAAAATGCGGGACAAAGGGCGCAAAAAGTAGCGGTTCGAGGTTCTAGTACCTTTGTATGTTAAAATGGGGTAGATCCAAAACATACATACATACATACATACTTACATATAAGAGTATGTTTCGTATACTCGCTGAAACTATTGCACTTTTTGTTCCTTAAAAATTACGTTTATCCTATTTTAAAATAAGTCCTTTTTCATAGTTTATATATTTTTGACAGCAATTTTTTTATACATATGTTATTTTCTCAATTATAAAAGTTTAACTTTATCTAGAGTTTTAGCTTAATTTAAAAATCATCTTAAAGGATGGTGTATTAAAATTTGTGAATTCTTTTTCCAAAGCTTTATATGCACCAAACGGTGCATGTGCCACTGCATCTTATCGAAGCAGTGTTATCTTGATCGTCAAACCCATCAAGGCGATCAGTCACCCCTTCAGTTTTAAATCCAAGTTGATTTAAAATAAATATAACACTGAAAAATCACGTATTTATATAAACCCTCCTGGAGATTAAACCCAGGATCTACAGCACAATGACCAAAAGCTAAACTACTACGCCACGGAGACGGACAGTGTAAATAATAAAAAATGGAAATAATTTATTTGTAGATTTCGGAGGATTAAATGAGGTAGTTTGACATAATGATTTTAACATTAGTTTTACGTGTCTCATAATACTAATCTAAAAATCATGAAAACCAGTGAATAGAGTAAGTATACGATCATAAATTTATTGAATTGTGCAGAATTCTGACACATGGTAAATTGAGTCCATTTTATTTAATTATTCATTCATATTAAACATGGTCTATCTTAAATCTTATTGAGTGGCTACTAATAAGATAATAACAAATGAAATGGTACTTCAGTTTCGAAACGATTTTTTGGAGTCGAATCATTTGAGTTTCGGTAATAAATTGAATGGTAAAAACATCTATATTCAAGAGCTAAAATTTATTCAAACACTTTGCATAATTGATTTGTCTATTTAACTTGTGGTCTACATAAACTGAGCAAATATGGATATGGGCAGGTTAAGTCAACACGGCGAGCTGATCCAACGGGTCCCGTATTGTGCGGGTATTATGTGCACCCCAATATGGTTCCAAATCACCCCTACTTAGTAATCATACATTATTGTCCGTCGTGTAAATGCAGGTTCAATATTGTGATTAGCAAGCCTGTTTATAGGATGTGTCCGGATTAATGTGCGGCGGATTGTAATCCTTCATATATCCTGTTATCTGTTATTTAGCTGAGCCGAGCCGCCACTAAACTGGGTAACGGCTTCAACCCTCAGATCACGAATTGTATGTGTTATTCATTCCTTATATTTTCTCGGCAAATAACGTTATGGGAGAAATATTAACATGTGTAATGAAGGATCGAGGACATGTTATAATTTAACTCGCTAGGGTTGACCCATTTTCAGGGCAATTTAATTGTTCATAAAATGTAACCAATTCGGCATGTTTGATGAATTATTGATGTACCGAGTAATGTTTTTTAGATCTACTGAAATGCAAGGAAACATTCCTTCATTTCGTTTTAATAAATAACATGAATAGGTAGTTTTACATTATTTTAGGTATCTCCAAATCTTTTTACCCAAAAAGTAAATTTGATTCTCAAGATGGATATGGAAAGGGTAGGAAATTTCCTGAACTCCATATTTCCTTAAAATCAAAAGTACTTCTTTGATTAAATTAATTGATTTATGGTGAATTACAAATGCACTTTTTTTCAGTCATTCATTCAAACCCTTATCCATACCCGATGGTGCATAGGGCACTGTATCATATAAACGTGTAATCTTGATCGTTAACACATGAAGGGATGGTGATCAACCCTCCGCTTCAGGTACCTACCAGTCCAGGGAAATTAAATAAATATTAAGGAGAAAAAATATTCATTTATTATTATTTTTATTTGTACCCCCCTCCCCCTGGAAATATCGAAGTAGGTAGCTTAGCGTGGTGACCATTACACTACGGAGGCATCATTTTTATTTCCTATTAAATTATTTAAGAACAATTATAGTTGATTTTTAACTGTTACTTAAAAGTTGAATCTATTATTGAATGTCGTATTTAGTGTTTTCTTTGTAGTAACTTGGAAAACAATATACGAGATAAATGCGAGGTCACCATCGTGTTCCGAGATTACACTTGCGGAAGGTAGGAGATGGGGACTAACTGGATCCTGCACTATTAATCGTTCTTCATTTCAAATATTCAAGCAGGAATCCGCCATCATCTGTCAACTGCTGTTCTAATAGGTCTGAACATTCGGGAGCGGCCTGGAATGGGTCATTACCGTGATATATTAAACCGGCACCCGTAACGAGAGCTGTTCCCGGCCCTGTCTCTCCCTTGGTCGCCGCGTCTCGCCGTCCCTCTCCAGCGCTAACCCGAGCAGTCTGATGGGCGGCAGTGTGAAATCAGTCCGCCAAATTAAATCCGGCCTCAGATTATTACATAGCTCAGTGAGTGTACATAAATAACCCCGCGTTCCGAGCGGACCGGGGTTCGGGGATGGAGCGGGCATTGGGCTCCGGCAGACTAAAGCGACCCCCGAAACTGCGAGCGAACCATAAAAAGGTCGTGACTTTCATTCGCAACCGATGAATTTCTATATTATTTTTTGACATCTCATCAAAGATGAAGAAGAATATGGAAGTCTGGGTATTTACGGGGCTGACGACCGTCATAGGCTGGTTTAAGTGATCACTTTACACACGTGTTACATTCACCAATTCTACCCATCATTGACAATCACACTACTCAAATTCTTGTAAGTTTTATATATATGAACCAATTTTGAAACATTGTTCTTGAATCACTAGATCTTCACTATCTAGAGACATCTATTGGTGAGATAAAAAGAAGCTTTTAACAGGGCAAAAACTCTTTTATTAGTATGTGAGGTCCGAATCCTGGATTTTAATCACAGACATGATAATCGCCAGAAAATATCATTTTCATTTAAATTATTTAAGCTTATTATTTGACCAGATAATTTATTTTCGACATTTTGAGTGTGTCCAAATACTTGATCACAAAATCTGGATTATCTCCAATTACAGGAGTTATTTTCTTTTTTTTTTTGACATCTCATCAAAGATGATGAAGAATATGAAAGTCTGGGCATTTAAATGCCACCACTCAAACATAGATGTAATGTAGATGGTGCCAAAGAAGTAGCATGTGCAAGAAGGTGTCAATTGAAGCATTTGGTAAATATAACTTTGGTAAATATAACGAAATCTGAGAAGTGTGGTTGTAAATCATGGGTAAGAATGATGAATAAAATAATTATTTTACCATTTATTTTAACCGATTTACTCAAATTTTTGTGTTTTTAGTATAATCATCTTTTAGGGTATTCTGGGTAGAATTTTGAATGTTATACGTGTATAAAGTGATCGCTTAAATCACCTTATGACAGATCGTAAGCCCTGAAAATACTTCCAGACTTCCATATTCTTCTTCATTTATGTTGAATTGTCAACAAAAATTTTACTTGTGACACAAACAACAAAAATATATGAATGTAGAAAATGTATGTAGAAATCATCGGGATATTCCTAGTAATAAATTCATGTATATGAGAACAAATATTCCATATTCTTCTTAAAAGAAATGGAATATTTGTTAAATAATGAATGAAAGAGAATCTTGTTGGAGAAATAAATTAATTTAAACGCTTATTTTACGATATGTTTTGAATGATTTACTCGAACATTTAGTACATATTATAATAATCTCTTTGGGTAGGTAAAAAATAATTAATTGATATTAATTTACTACCAAATGCATATTGAAATAGTTGCTGTCTACCAATTAACTACGTTTGGCCATAATATATTAAATCTGTCTATAGCTACAAACATACCTCGGTATGCGATACAATGGTCCAATATCAAGTCCTTGATTTATGACTCCACATTATTCTGCATGACTGCACGAGTAACTGCGAGGGCTATAATACCATTGGAATTGGAATTTCGGCAATGATAACTGTTATTTTTGATATTATCATTAAACTAGACGATATTACTAAAGATAATAAAAGTAATGAAGTTAATTGCACTTACTATTCACCTATGCATATATTACTCGCATATTTAATTTATAAAATAATATTTAATATAAGAAAATCTAGTTACATATAATTCACACAATCCACTTATTTAGAAATATATACATAATAGTTAAATTTAAGAAAATGCAGTTACATGTCTTAAATTTACATTATCCACTTATTTTGAAATAAAGTTTAATTTAATAAAATGAAGTCACCTACTTTTAATTCACATAGTCGTGTATTCTCAATGTTATTAATATTTAAAGCATTTATAGTACTTCGTGGTTGGTCATTTTTACTTTTATATTTTTTTTACAAAAATGTTAGTAATATTAGGAATTTAAGCTTTCACCAAGGTTTTTTATGTCCACCGGTTTCGAGATGTACCCGTCTCTTCGTCAGGACAATCACTACACAGTATGCAAACAATACTACACGTCACCACCATAGCACTATTCACACACTTACAACTATACAAAATGTTTATCACATGCGATTTTGGTCGACCCGAGGACCAACATGCACTAAGGGTTGCAGAACCAATATGCATTAAGAACTTAATGCATGTTAGTTCACCAACCTCAAGTGCATGTTGGTCCTCGCATTGACCAAAATCACATATGATAAACATTTTGTTTATTTGTTGTACGTGTGTGAATAGTAGTGCTATGGTGGTCACATAATTAACTTATTTTGAAATATAGTTTAATTTCAGAAAATGTAGTTGCATGTATTAAATTAACATAATCCACTTATTTCGAAAAGTAGTTTAATTAAAAAAAATGTAGTTATCTATTCTGAATTCCCATAATCCACTCAATAGTTTACAAATACATTATTTATAAATTCTAATTATTAATTGGTGATTTCCAAAATTATCTATTTGAAAACATTTTAATTTTATAAATGTCTCAGTACAGTAACTCTTCGTAATTTAAAATGAATACCTCTCCAACAGGCACTTAATAATTTCATCATCATATAAAATGTTTTTACCCTTCTGGTAATTATTTAATTAACTATATTTAATAGCACTCATTTGATATGAGACTTGAAATTCCCAGCCGAGAGGTATTGTTTCCCAACGGGGGTATATTTTCGCATACTATTTGTCACCCCTCCCTCACCCGGGGTGGGTAGGGGGATGATGGCGAGGCTCCGAGGGGATGGATGAAGGCTGATGATTTATGACTGTGTCGGAGGTGAGAGGGTGTGATTGGTATGCTGATGAGTCGGTGTCATCGCAGTATGCGGAGGTGAAATTAAATCAGTCTAATGAAACGCTTTGTACAAACTTTGCATTAATGCTGTCAACTGACGAATAGCCTATTTAGAGTTTTTATAAGCGATTTCAACGAAACTGTTAATTTTAATGCTGACAAATTGAGCATTTCAATCGATATAACTACTTTTCTTTTTCTAGACTGTGTTCTTTCTTATTGTGTTTTTATTTTCACATTATTTACGTTATATTTAAACAATCAAAATTGTTTAACACTGTGCAAAACTTCGTACGTTGAACATTTTTTAAATATTGTATATTTTGTCGCTTCATGAGTTACATAGTGTGGAATGAGACTAGCAGCTTGAATGATCAGGGTTTACTGCAACAAGCTGCCACAGTTGAGCAACCAGAAATTTCATCAAGAGAATATCATTTAAGGGAGTACTCTCAAATATACAAACTCAGTAAGCGCCCGGCTGCACGAGTTGTCCTCGCACATTTTTTTTCTATATTGGAAGTCGGCGAATAAATATTTGATTCTTCTACTTCTTACCTTTCAACAACTCTTTTCTTTTCAAACCCATTTATTTATTTCGAAAAACAACTAATTTTTTCATTACAAAAACGGTGTTCTTAGCAAAAAAAATGCAATTACGTTAAATTTTATCTAAGTTTAAAGAAAATTAAGGTGCGGGCTATTGATTATTCCGCCTTAACGCACACGATAATATTTTTTTATTAAAAATTTTGATTGCCCTTCTCCGGCGGCTTGACGCAGTCGACCCCGTCTGCTTTAGACTGCTAGTCTATATCTACACTTAAGATTAGCATAATTTCGGCATATTATAGGTATCAACTAAGATCTGAAAAATATACGTTATTTTAAATACATATAAATAAATATTCCAATCGATGAAAAAAAAGACCAAATAGAATTGCAACTGTTCATCTCAAAATATACGTATAACTTTTAGTGTGATGAACTTACAGTTATTCATAGGTTAGCCCTTCTACAGCTCTCGTCTGGGGTAGTCGGCTTCTTTTATAGAAATAGAAAGCTTTTATTGTCCAATCTCAAGATCGCGTAAACCTGTTTTTACTAGGCAATGTAATTTATGTGAAGTTCTGAGAAAATCTTATACTTCGCCGACGCGCTTGAATCTTTTAAACCCCATTCTGCTTCGTCTTTTATCGCGATATGTAAGCATGTACCTCAGGCGTTTGCAACTTTTTTTAAACTGTGCATGTGAATGCCGAGATATTTTTTTTCCTTGAAATAACGATATGAATCCGAAATGTACAAGGATAGAATAAAAGAATATAACTACTCGATACACTTCAACAGTCAACAAAATATGTGTAATAAAATTACTAGTTTTTTTCCATACATATTTTATTTGACCAGTAACCGGGTTTTATGGTACATATTGGTCTGAAACCAGTCTGATTACGACGAAACTTGGTCAATGGTCAAATAAAAAATATGTGGAAAAACTACATTGTTGTTATTTTATTATATCAAAATGCAGTTCCGACAAGAAATGTCAGTAGAAAACATTTTAAAAGATCAACACATTAGTTTTGGTCGATCTTTAATTCGAGTTTTGTGCAATAGCTAGGACACCTAAAAGATATTAAAAGGCAGTTTAATCACCGGGTTGCCATCAACATTTATCCATGTAAAATCTCTGTTTGAAGTAGGTACCGCATTTGATCACAGTCAATTAAAAGCAAAACACGTCGATAATTTGAAGCGCTTGTTTTGGAGGTGTAAGAAATATTTTTTGCGGCATGTTACAATGACTAAAACATGTATCATGATAGATAATATTCTGAGGCGACAGCAACTGGCGACCTTCCAAGCCAAGCCTTCCGAAGCGACTTAAAATACAAAAGTCACCTGTTAAGGTTCTAAGATGCGCGTGGCGCGTCAATAGCAATTATATGGCGTAACTGGCGCATTTGAAGAAAATAATTGAGGCAAAACTAACCCTAATAAAAAAAAACGTTATAAGTCATCCTGCGCAGTTATTGGAGTATATTTTACTATTTATATTTAAAACGGTTAATGAAACAATTTTTTAAGTGGATTTATTGATCAGTTCATAGTGATTACGTATAAAAAATGTTTTTGAATTCTTTCACATTCGTAATGTCTGTAATGTTTCACTATTTACATTAATCCTACTCAACTTTTATTACTTAAGTTTTTGGAGAATTTGTTTTCAATTTAATTATTCTAGTGACGACAACACCCGCCTTCTTAAGAACAATAGTACTGCGAACCCAATCCCGATGCAAGTACCGTTTTAGTTTGAACAGATCTTTATGAGCTCGGTCCAGAATCTTTTCGGGGCAAACTATAAAATCTCTCCACCTTCGCTGATTTGGCTCCAGACTGTACTATTATCAGCAGCTTTGAGGCTTGCGTGCTGAGTTCAAATTCCGGGTCTGTTTTAGAATTGGTGTTTTCTTAAACAGCGGGACAATTCAAATGCTGAACACAACGGCAGTAAAAACTTACCCACTCTGGCATTACTCGGGTTTGGTGAGAGGGCTTAGTTGGAGGTGGTCGGAGGTGGTTTGGACCTGAATAAGTAAGGCGAGACATCCCTAAGTCATCTGCATGAAACCCACACGACTAATCTTATATTCCACTATACCGGAGTCTTAAGGAAGTGATTCGCTCTGCAAACTCTTTATCCTTTGTATATTTAAACCAAGAAATCATTACGTTTTCTACAGTAGGGAGCAAACCCTTGCCTTGGCTTGTGCTTTTTTTAGACTGTTGAAAGCAAAATTACACATTCACAAAGTGTTTTGTTTTATTGTTTAAATAGCTAAATTAATACTATCTAAGCATAATGGATAAAAAACCTTATGAAAACTCATTTATAATCGGGAATTATGAATCAATTAATATTCTTATATATATATATGTTTATATATATATATATATATATATATATATATATATATATATATATATATATATATATATATATATATATATATATATATATTTATATATATATATATATTTGTATATATATATATATATATATATATATATATATATATATATATATATATATATATATATATATATATATATATATATATATATATATATATATATATATATATATATATATATATATATATATATATGGTATTAGTATATAATTAAACATTCTTTAGTGTATTGTAGATGATAATAATAATATGTTCAGGAATTTTTTTCTCTTAATATTTCAAATTAATTGTTTTTCTTTTGTAAATCTATTTTATTATTGATTAGCAATAAAATAGTAATTCTTGGATTAAGATTGGTCACGAAAGCTGCTCAAGATGGCATGCGAGTTGTTTATTGAAGTTTTCCGATATGTTGTGTTGTACGTTATATGTAAGTTGTGCCAGGGTTTAGTAGCGTGATATGCCGTGAGATGTCGCAGTATACACGGACCCGAGACTGATTGCACTCAAGGGAAAACTCCACCATCTACTCCTGCTCGTGTCGGGTTTGAATCCTCGCTATTCCCAGACACTAATCCTTTATTTATAGTTTTCCAGGATCCCGGATCTGTTCGACTTAACCTTAATTTATAACTATTTGGTTATAGCACGCAATAATGGTGTCGGTAATATGTTATTAAAATTAAAATTTGAGATGGCAGATGAATGACATACCTCCGTACTGATGGCGCAGGCTTCGAACCCTGCTGTAGTTGGGATAGACCCTCGACTCTACAACTAGCGTCATGGGTTCGATTCAAATTTGTATATTAACTGGAGTCGGAGGTATATTTAAACTTCCTTCCCTTTACTGACTATCCTACTTCCTACCTGCAGACATACTGTAAAAAAAGAGGCTTAATTTATAAATGACTTCTAATTCGACATATCAATATATTGCGGTTTTTGCTTTTATGTAATATTAGCCACGCAATATTAATTTTTTAAAGTTGAAAGAGTATAAATCTTCCTTTTTTATCATGCTTCTTATAAATGTTTCGTTTCCACATTGGAACTAAATGAAAATGCGTCTTAGAATAACAGTTCAAACATAATTACTGTTTAAATTACGTCACCTCAACGAAAGCCCAATATGGTTTTCTGTTGTGAAAATTTTGTTGAAAACTTGTTAAGAGGATCATTTGTAACCGATGAAGTTTTTCAGACGTGATTAAAAGAGAAGAGAAAAATCTTTTTTCCGAAAATTAATCCTGCCTTTTAAACGTGTCAAATTAAAAGCTCTGAGAAGTTTAAGGAAAGGGTGTCGCCAGCCAATTGTTACAAGCTACAGAAGAATATTTCTCTCCGACCATTGCAATATTGTGACAGTTGACAGAAGGACAAATCGTTTTGCGACGTTCTTCCCCCGCCTTTTATGAATAAATACGATCTTAGGGTTGTTATAACGCTGCGGAAACGTCCATTCCCCATTTGTTACCCCGCTCCACTATTTGTTCTTCTGGTAATAACTTCACCCCGTCAAGTGACCCGCCAGTTAACGGAACTTTTATGAGGGTGGAAATCTTGTAATGTCTTCCTAGATTATTCCTTTGTGGATAATGTATTTTACTTTATTCAATTTAACTGCGCTTCAATCACTATAATTAGAAGTATGAATGCGAATATTTAAATGGTTAATAATGCCCCGCTTTTATCTGTGACGTAATATTATTGCCAGATTACTGATTCGCACATTTATCCAGCAATTAAAAGAACTCAGCTGAGAACGATTAATAGCACTATTTTTCATACAGGGAAAATGTACATGACGAACATGAGATCTTACAAGAAACGACTTGCTATTTATTTTTATATTACAATGCAAACTAGTATAAGGAAGACTAAGAAAAAAGTGTATTATACATATTATCATTATATACAGAGTTCATAAAATTCAATTTAACGTTATTATCAGCATAAAGGGCCTTCCATGAGTTTCAATACCTCAATTTAATGATTATTAAACCATATTGATTTGTGACATGCCACACTTGAATATGTTTGTTTTTTTTCATAAAGTATCAATCAAAACTAAAGTAAAAAGTAATATTCCAATGCACAGTAGGTACAAACATAATGCTATATAATAAGGATAAGTATATTCGTTCTTGAGGACCCGACAAGAGTAAGTATATGTAAAACCATATATAAATATTTGTGTTAGAAGTGAGGGTGGTTCGGTGTTTAACACATTAAATATTGACAAGGAAAAATATAAGCGGTAGAGAGCATTGCGCGTCCGCGTCCGCGTCGGCGTCCGTCCTGAGGGTATCGTGTTACCGCATGATTCTTCGGGGCATACTTAAGTGCTTATCCGCTGTCTCAGTTCGGGGAATATTTTTATTTACACCTCCGACTCGGGTACATTTGCAATGAGATGAATTTTCCTTGTTAATTTTTCAGTTATCAAATTTCGTCATAACATTTCCTCAAATTTATTTTAAAAACATGAATACAACTCGGCTTTCAAATTTGGAAACTACTGCGGTCACTTTTTTTAAATATTGTTTACTTAGGTTTTAATTTTCCCGACAATTTCTTACGATTTTTACAATATACAATAAATAAAAACGTATTAAATCCCTTGATTTTCTTACTGAAACCAAAATTAAGTCTAGTAATTGATTTCTTTATTAAATTTGTAGGGTCGATCGTAAGTTTGATTATATTTTTAAGGCCTTACTCGCTAACACAGAATTCAATCACCGGCCGACCATTAGAGGTTACACGTCTCTTCAAGCCCGATTTTTTTAAAGAATGTATATTAGATACTTTTTATTTTTTTAGAATACAAAAAGAAAAGAATTTTTTAATTCCTTACATTTCAATAACTCATTTCTTTTCAAAACCATACAATCAATTCGAAGAAAAATTTATTTTCACAATGCAAAAAAAAGCGTGTTTTATAAAAAAAAATACGAATACAGGGCCTTAAGTAGCAAATATTTATGGCATAGGAAAAAAGTGAACAATTTTTGATAGCATTGTACCTACTCTCTACTACCTACTATTCAGACCATGTACCATTAAGCATGGTAGAAATGAAAGCAAGGTCATAATGTGTTCATTGTATTGGTAAGCCCAACCAAGTAGGTTCTATTTCATCCTTATTTAAAATGCAGCGTGCATCCAAACTTTCCATCTATATTTCGCAGACAGCCGATACTGTCGCGTTCTTTAAAGTACCTACCTAGGCAATATCCTGCGCCGGTCCTGCTCTGCCCCTCTCCTCCGACCGTTTCAGCTGCGGCGGAAGTGGGTAGAATCGACAGCACAGGACTGCCATTTTACCGAATTTGATGTGATATCTGCCCAAGATATCCCAATCAGGGATATCAAATTTTGCTCCCCAGTATTTTCGAATGCACGACATAATTTTTCTGTTTAAAATAGAAGACCAGTCGACTCCAATGCGATTCATATGTTTTACGGTAGGTAATAGAAAATTTTAAAAAAATTGTGAGTTTTCAAAACGTAACCCAATCCTCAAAAAATCTTTTTTGTTTAGGTTCACTATAAATGACTGATTCATAAATGAGAATCATTTACAAAGACAAAATACTCATATTTCCAAATCATAATACAAAAAGATTAAAATTTTATTACCTGGAAAATAATTGTAAAAATTTTAATGAAAATGACAATTTATTGATCGTTAATTGATAAAATATAGATTTTTTACTCATACTTTTAAATTATATGCGTACGTTTTAGATGGCAAAGATGTTTTTATATTCTTATTATATAATAAACATTTACTATTAAGTTTAATTACTAGTTCTGTTAATACGCTACAGAATATTTAAAAATAGTGCATAGATTTCAGCAAAACTTCTATATAATTTATTTTAATACATTTTTGAAACACGATAAAACTTTTCTCAGTCGATAATTCCGTACAAAAAAAATAGTCGTATAAATCTTTTTTGGAATACACCTTTTTTGCTAATCGAGTCCTTGGTAATCTAATAATTTTATCCGCTATATTTTCTTACCCCAACTTTAATAATAATATCGTGTCCATCGGTTGGTTAGCCCAGGCGATGGTAGGTAGCCATTAGATATTCAATAACTTTAAAAGGTTTTCAAAAACCACGTACGAAGTCCATATAATGCCGGCCGCCTTTCTACTTGCGGTGTCAACATGATATTCAGATATCATCTCTCGACAGGAACATTTGCGAAATGATGGTTTTTATCTTTTTATCTGCCAAGGTAAGGTCCCTGTCTTCCCTGTCTTCCCTCCCTTCTCTCCCCTCTCCTCTCGCCACTCTCCCCTTTCCTCCGTCCCCCCACCCTCACGGACACGTAAAACATTATATCTACATAACTTAATCATGATTGACAGAATAATTTACGTCATATTTTAGACCTGAAATATCGATTCCCGAAAGGAAGTTTTGAAAACTATATATTTTTAATACACATATTCGGTTAAACATTTTTATAAAAGTATAATTACAAGAGCTTCTGTTTAAAAACACAACCAAGCTTTTTTGGGGTCGTGATCACTAAATTATTATTATCACAAATTGTTAAGATTAAATAAAATCTTCCAACAATTAGGAATAATCTTCGATATACTAAATTGTAATACGAGAATACCTAGACGCCAATTTGTCTGCTTTTTATACATTTCCATTCACAACCAACAAAAGTTTTTTTAAAACATGAATTGATTTAGGAGATGCATCGATTTATTGAAGTGCCCTATGCATGTGGGGGTAATGGTTTAAAAAGGAGAAGAGTGTGTTACATAGAGATAATTTTGTAACGCTTCTCTAAAATTGACTGGATTTTTATTTTCATTTTTTAATATACGTGGTACATTTTTTCATATCCCTTTTTTATAAAAATATTATCAAATAATTAAAGGAATTACCCGCCCAACGTTCGTCGACCAAATATTCGGAGGTTAGATGTCTGTCAGCCAAATTTTCATGAGACAAATATCCGTCGCCCAACCGTCCGTCGGCTAAGTGCCGTCAGCCAAGTGTCACGCTGACACGCTAACACCATAGTATGAATTATTATTATACATTTGAATTTATATATATAGAGTATTTATATTAGTAGTATATCTCAAGTAAATTTCTAAGATTCACAAAGCAAACAAAATAATTCTCGTTATAAATGTTTTTAGATACAGATGTTCGTTTGGAGAAAAAATAACATTAATAAAACATTTTTTATTTATTTTTATAGTTACATTTTAAGTACTACTTAAAACATTTTCTATACATTTATACATATGGCAAACTTTTAGTTTTAGATTCGCTGTGCCACTCCAAAAAAGAGACAGAGCTCTTGTGCTTGGAGAGGGACTTACACTCATGGTTTAATGTTTTATAAAATAGTCTTTTTTATATACAATATATTTGTTCAAGATTTATTTGTAATTGGCATATTTTTTTTTCCAAAAGAATATTTATATTTTCTATTTTTTAAATTTCTTTATTGAAATATAACCAAGTTCATATGTTAGTTTGTTTACAGCTTTTTAATTTTCTTCAAGGACAGAATTTAAAGGTGATCTTTTATGAATGGAACAGACTTAAAAACTATAAACACAAGTAAAAAAAAACAGTCAGAACTTGTTAAATTTGTGTTACCCCAGATATTTACATATCACTTAAAACAATAATAAAATGTAATAACAAATTACTTGAATATGTACCTCCTCCCCTTATTAATGATACTGTAATAATAAGTATTGAATAATTACTTCTGAATGATATTTTTTCAACACCCCTCTATAGTGAGATTAGTATCCGCCCTCAAAATGCTTATTCATCCATATATGCACGTCGTAATTCCCAGAACCTGAATAGAAAAACCTTGTTTGTGTAATTTTAATAAAAAACAAGCTAATTAATAACTACAAGCCATCATTTGTTGCCTCCAGGGAGATGATTCCCGTTGTACCTAGTAGTTAATCATTTGCAACTTTCTGACATGAGTTGTTATGAAACATTATGTAGGACATTATGTTTTCATTATAACTTACCCTTACTGAAAACTGAAAATGACATTATCAGTTACTAGCTTCAGGTCGTATAATTGATGGAAAAATTCCAAGAAGATTAATGATTTTTCGGTTGTAAGTACAATGATTTCAAAATTTATTGATTTATCGATACTTCTTTCAATTTGTTCTAGAAACACATTAACACAATTTTAAAACACTTATTATTATTATATCCAATGAATTATTGTCTAATGAATATTATATGCATATACGTATAACGGAATAACTTGGCTTTATTATAAATTAAAAATACAAAAAGATTGGGTGATTAAACCAGGTAATCTGGAGGAAGAAATAACATATAGAGAAAGACCAAAGAACTCTTGTATGCTGCAGAAGGATAACATAATTGGAAGGCCTGGCCTAAATAACGTTGCCCGAGATAGAAAGACTTACAACCTAAGGATGAAGACAGCTGACCCCGACAGTCTACAAAAAGGATAAGTTGTAAAAAAATAAACAAAAAGAAAATATGAAGATTGTTTGATTCAGTTGGCTAGGCCATGAACTTCGCATGCCTGCCGAGAGCCTAAATCAAGCTTACCTCTTTTACAAGACACCAGATTCAGGCCGCCCAGGCCGTCCACTGCTTAATTTAATTTCGCAGATTACAAAGAATTTTATTCAGGGTACACATATCTCTCAATCCTTTCAACAACGTCATAAATCAAAAAACTTGATTTTTCAGGAGATCGTTTTTTAAGTTTAAGAATATAATAAAATGTATTAAAATAAACATCAAGGCACTTATTGAACTTTTTACTGTGAAACAGATCTTTTTAGGTAAAAACTGAAGGTTTTTTCTCCATTTGAAAAATATTTAGTACATTAAAAAAAATATTAAACAATACCTTTTCTTCAAAATGCAAAAACAGCATTTTCTGCCCTGTGGCGGGTAAATATTAAGTTAAAAATATGCCGCTTTTGCTAGGATATAGAACATTTTCTGGGCACTCCGAAAACATGCACAACTGAAAGTTGACGTTTTTTATATATGGCGTTGTTGAAAGGAGTGAGCGATATCTACTCAATACAATAACACGGGTCAAAATGGTTGGATTTCATTGTTTTCCGACTATCTATTGTTACATAACAAGGATTATTTTAATGCTTCAGCAGATTCTAGTACAAACATAATTAGGAACTTAATCACCCATTTTAAGACCGGTTTGCAGACAATATTGAATTGGTTTAAGAACTATTTATTACAACGAGATCAAGAACAATATACATGGTACGATGACATTAGTAAGGCAAATTTTCCTCACCCGTTAGAATAAACACTATGATTACTTAAACGAAGAGGACAAAATCGATATTACAATATAAATTCATCATATTACAGAAAAAATAATTGTCTTATAACTGGATTTCAACTGTTGTCTTCTGATGTCCTGTCAGGTGTACTAACCCCTAACCTACACACTCATGACGATTTATACAACTCATATGAACTTTCATCCGAGTTCATGAGAACTTTCGTCTGAGAATCATTTTCATTGAAGATGATCGCTAATTATTTCTGAGCTCCCTGCAAATGAAAATACATATAGTATAAATATTATACACCCGACACGTAATAGCAAAATTTACTATTTCTATTATTAAAAATAAGAGTTTCAAATACGAAAATTTAAAGGTGTTTACAGAACTCAAAACCATTACACAAAAAATATTGTCAAATTCCCATACGGAGGTGTTTTAAATTATTCTCTTAGCGTTACTTAAAATAGTTTATTCGATTTTTATACAAAATTTCAATCAAATTGGAAGGACCAAACCCATTCGTGGCGCAGTCTCTACCATTCCCCCGATAAATTAACAGAAAAGGGTTGCTTATCAACTTTTCATTCGTAATCCCGGCGGACTTATCGCCATTTTGATTAATTAATTACACCTTCGATATTATGAACTCGAAATGGTCGACCTGTCACGTGACGTGACGCCCTTCTGGGGGTCATTTGTTAAGGAGAGCCAAACCTTGTCTGCCCGGGGGAATCAAATCACTCGGTAATTTGGAGATAGCGTAGTTTACCACTTTTTAGGCGATGCGCGATAACGGCTGTCTGACATTTAAGCAAATTGTTTTTATTTATTAATTTCTTTAAAAATCCAGGTAATTATATTAATTTAATTGATTGCGAAAATGTTTTCAAATGAGTGCTGAAAACGCCTTTCAACCAATATGGTCTAACAAATATAATGCATCTGGTTTGTAAGTCTATATAGAGCCATGTCCGTGATTTGTACCTGTAATTTTTTTTAAACATTCTTACAATAAGCTTATTTTGAACACCGAACAATGCCTATAAATATTGTAATTTTTATGAAAACTTGAATGGAGAAAATGAATATATTAAGGATTCAAGTCCGGCTATTTTGCCATTTTATATTTGTATCGATGTATTATTTTGCTTGTTTTCGATAAAATTTAAAAATAAGGAGGCTTTTCGTCAATAAAAAAATATATTTCAGGCCAACAAAGGTAATTCTTTCAGGTCAACATAGATTGCCTTTGAACTAATGGGACAAACAAACCAAAAAAATGGCTCTTCGCGCCAACAAAACATAATGAGCTTTTATTAATTTATTCTCAAGGCCTCTGATTGTATTTTATGGTTTAAATATATTTTGTATTTTTCCATTTTTAATTAATTTCCAGTTCTTTGTGTTTTTTGTGACCGACCGCGATCAAATCTACACAAACAAATGTTTGCATAGATTTTTGGAACTTTTCACTCATCAATTCCGGTATTGTAAGATCGATTACTGTATTTGGTATTATCAGCATGAAGAGAATATAATATTGTTTATTTTTTACAAAAAAAATATTTACTTCCATATGACTTCTATTCACCCCAAATCACGATGAACAAATGAATTTTGAATTTCCCGCGATCTTCAATATTTTTATTTATCGACTGGCAACCCAACACCTAATATTTGACGTATCTGTCAAATGTCAAAGTCAAATGAATAAACAACTTTATAAGTGAACAAAGAGCCTACCAGCATAGTCGTTCCGTTGATCTCAAAGTTCTCATTATAGAATGTTTTCTAAAAGAATGCGCATAAGTTCTTTAATACTTTGTTTTCTCCATATTCTTTCTTATGGAGATACCTACAAACCCGTTGTTATTTTACACGGAGTTCTGACCGGAGCTGAAAGTATGGTGCTAATCGCTAATAGGATTCAAAAGGTTAAGGTTTATCTTTATTTTATTAAACAGCTATGTATTTATCAAGTAATTGCTACCTTGACTTCATATTTACTTGTAAACTTTCCATTAACATTTCCTATTTGCCAGGTTATGTTTACATAATCACCCATTAAATTATCTGTGTGTACATTATTTATTGATCATATTGAGTTTTGAATAAGATGACAATTGACAAAGGTCAAATTGTATTCAACGACATCACATCCAGTATATATTAATTTCATCATTCTGTTAAACCTTTTTTCTATTTAATACTATAATATTTAATAATTACGTGAAATAAGAATACTATAAATAAATTAAAACCGATAGAATGCTTATTATCTTGGCTTCAAAGTATAAACTTCATAAATCAAATTGTCTAAAACGGAGGCTGGAAAACATATAACTACAAATGAAATCTAAATTTCAATCATTTTTAAATCCTGATGTTCAATAGTTGAGAACATTTTACTTGGTTATCTGTCTAAATAATGAATGCTTCAATATGGTCCGTAGCTCGAACCATACAGGGCATAACAACCCAAAAATGCTATCAGTAGCAAAATCTGTTTTTAGCTTCTTGATCTAATGATGTAAATCGCCAGATGCAAACATTTAGGAGACTATCAAAGAAAACATATTTTTCAAAGTGTACTGTGGCTATTAACACGTTGATGTCGGGCGGTCATCAACCTCGACCCTAATTATACTCAGACAGTCTGCCGCATGATACTCAGTACCGCCCTCAGTATACTTATCTCTTTTCTTCTCCGTCTTATTCATCATTGCTGAGGGTTGTGACCCTTGCAGAAGCAATGACTCTTCTCCAGTTATCCCTTGACTGCGCTGCACGTAGCGCTCCAACCACTGAGGTGCCTGCTGCTGCCTTAATTTGATCGGTCCATCGTGTGGGGGATCTTCCTCTCCCTTTCTTTCCCTCCAGGCTACCGATCACAACTAGTCGTTCCAGGCTATCCCCGTTGCCACACGCAACGTGTTCAAAGAACTGGAGAATCCGAATACTTATCTCAAGCAACTGTAAACCCAATTCTGATCACAATGTTTTATGGTGTCTCTTGTGCTCATTAAAAAATAAGAAAATAGAACGCTTATAAGCGTCTCCCGCTGCCTACCATATATAAGATGCTTTTAAGCGTTTCCCGCAAGCAATGTGTTAAACGTAAAACAAAATGATTATTTGCAAAACTGTAGACCTTATTAAACCAACATAGTCTGTGACTGTGTAGAACAGACAACTATATTTGAAAAAATCTCGAAACCCATAGCAATTGCTGTGATCCATTCAGAGCCATATATTTGTCACAAGGGCTAAATCTAAATTTTACATAACATTTTAGGCACATCCGGGAACTATTATATATAACTTTGATAGATTTGGAGGATGGTCGAGTCTGGAACCAATGTGGCACCAAGTTCAAGAAATGGGAAAAGACTTGGCAAATATTTCTGCAATCCATCCTGACGGAATTCATTTATTAGGTAAGTAATCAATTTAAATCTTGGGAGTGTTAAAAGTACTATGTACTTAAATAAATAAATTAGACTTAAACATTCTCTTACATACATATTCATTTTTAAATATTTTTTTTATGCAATGAAAGTAATACAATGACTTAATATTTAAATAAGTACCAAAATAATAAATTTATTTATATTATGCCATTTATCAAAGAAAGTTAAAGAAAACAGAATCAGGAAAATAATTTGAAGGAAATATAGAAGAACGAAAAAAGAGCTAAAATGTGATTAGGAATTATTAAATACGTAGTATGATTAATGTCTAATATATCTTCTGGTATTGTTTATTAGTCATGCTTAGTTGATAGTGTTAGTTGAATGATAAAGTCTTTATTGAAATACATAATATTATCTAAAACCTTATCATTGCAATTTATTTTCTAAATTTGTGTTTAGCGTTGATGTAAATTAACCAGTATTTTATATAGACAAAGGTTTTGTATTTGTAAATTATTTAAAATTAATGTATTTTTAAGTCACTGCACTAAAGTAATCTAAATAATGAGATTTGTATGAACTCTCACATTGTTGAAATAATAAAAAAACAGCAAATACAATTATATATTTTTATCTCATATATTTTTGTAATGTATGATGTATCTTATGTATTCAAAACAAATATTCCTCATTAATTTTTTAAAATATAAATTATTTTTAAGTTTTTTTTAATTATGATTTATTATGATCACTTTATTTTATTCCATGCTTACAGTCACAAAGAAAATGACCATGATAAAATGTATTTATCACTTTGGATCTTGTATCTTTGTAGCCCCATTATTAATATTAAAAATAATATTTATAAATGTTCCAAATATATATATATATATATATATATATATATATATATATATATATATATATATATATATATATATATATATATATATATATATATATATATATATATATATGTATATATATAAATATATATATATATATATATATATATATATATATATATATATATATATATATATATATATATATATATATATATATATATATATATATATATATATATATATATATATATATATATATATATATATATATATATAATATATATATATATTGGTATCACTCTTGATGACGCGAATTTCGTTGTTTATTTATCTCGTTGAGATAATAATATTTGTATTTTATTTGTCAACAATATGTCATGAGAAATAATATTACGCTTGTTAGCCTAAATTATTTGCAATATATAAATATTAATTAATATACACTTATATGTATATGTATGTGTGTAATTTTTTTATAAAAAGACAATTTGTATCAAAGTTTTATTATAGATGTCTCACGGTACACACTTGTGTATATTCCACTGTTCTTCCACTTTTCTTTCAATAAGTTCACAAGTAAGTATTGTTTAATGTGCCCTTGGCACTCAAAATTTCAATATTGAAGTTTGAATATTCAACAAACTATAAATTGATATAAACAAGGATGTCAAATAAAGTAGTATTAGTGTGTGGTTTGCAAGTTTTTATCATTAAAAAATAATTATTCAATTGGCTTCAACGCGTATAGATACAAATATCTATGCTCTCCTGGTATAATTTTACTTCAAAATGCGTGTCCTTAATGTGTTGTATTGCAATTTATAATAAGCAAATAGACTTCTATAATACATTCGTATTTGTGTTGAAAATGTTAAATGACAATAGAATTTAGATCACAAAACAAAAATTAGAAGCATGGTCAATACAAGAGAAAAAGAAATGATTAGTCTACTGTTTTGAAATAAGGCAAATTCCAAAAATTCATAAAAACTTTATGTAATATTTAAAATTTAATATTATAAATAAATTTATTTTCTCACAATATGTAAATGTTGTTCTTAATATAATTTGATGGAAAATAATTATAATTCTTGTCTGTCTATAATAATAGCAAGGGATTCCAAACTATTATTGTCTTTGTTGTGGACTTTGTCTTTGTTTCCCAAATTCTTTAATGTGATTTGAATATCATTTCAGGATATTCTCAAGGAGGGCTGGTCAGTCGAGTTATTCTAGAAACCTTTACAAACCATACGGTGAATAACTTTATTTCTCTAAGTTCGCCGCAAGGAGGACAATATGGAGGTAATCAATACTGTATTTTATTTATTTATTGTAACTGCAGACAGTCGGTAGAATTCCATATTGAATTGTTGGGCAATATATCCAAAATTAAACACGGTTATTGGATTGAATTCTACTTTTATTTACATATATATGATAATATGTGACGCGTTTCGTCTTATTAAGACATTATCAAACACTCGAATTGATAATGTCTGTAAGACGAAACGCATCACATATTATCAAATATATGTAAATAAAAGTAGAATTCGATCCAATAACCTTGTTTAATTTTGGATATATTACCCAACAATTCTGTATTTTACTATTTATAAAAATTACGTTTATTTTACATTTAAAGGGCTTCCTTAATGTGCTAAAGTATGCTATTTTCTATATATAATGTCAACTTGAATATTGATTCTTTAATCTTTAACACACATGCACAATATTTTTGTCGAGTCTTAACTTTGAATGCAATATTACTTAACCTGCAATCTATGACGACAAATAAAATTGGCTTATTGAATCCTTACACATACCCAAATTCTATTTAAATTATAAATAAAACACATGTGTTTTACCACTCACTTCACTTGAGTATATATTACTACTAGTTTTGAAAACTACAGA
Source organism: Brachycentrus maculatus (assembly GCF_059751285.1). Lineage (NCBI taxonomy): Eukaryota > Metazoa > Arthropoda > Insecta > Trichoptera > Brachycentridae > Brachycentrus > Brachycentrus maculatus. The sequence continues at coordinate 1,631,301 of NW_028280764.1, forward strand.
TGCTTCCAGCTACAAGTTCAAATATAAACTAAAGCATTAATAAGAATAAATAATTAACTGTACTGATACCTGTAGATGGAAGCATCTATTATGGCAAAACTGGCTGTAGCAATATACACATACTGAAGTGGTAAAAAACATATTTTATTTATAATTTCATCATATTTTACCACAAAGTGAATGCTAAAAGAATAAATAACCCAAATTCTATTATTCATTTCACAATAATTTTAAGTAATCGGATGATGTAAAAAATTTTAATTTTTGAAAAGATGGTGTAGTACACAAGGTAGGGTTGCCACGATACACTATACATCATCATTGTTAACACTAAGTAGTTGATGTTTCCCAAGACTCTGTAAGGTCATTTAGACTAAACGATCCAACATTATGTTTATCAATGACCAAAATAAAGAATCGTAAGCCCCTAAAATTTTATTTTCTATTTTTAAGGAACGGAAATAATTCCACCAAAGAGGAGATGTTTCTCCACATTTTTTTTTCATCTGTGGGGAAGAGGAGAGACCGTACTTCTCTCCTCAAAAATCTTCTGTTTTGGTTTACCTCTTATATGACAATTGACAACTGATTAAAATTAATTAACTGCATTTCGACTCAATACTCAGACATTCCCTGGGTTATTAAGACACCACTGTTAACAATGATGTCATGTCAATGTATCGAGATAAATGCCAACTTTTCGAATGGCATTTAGAATGTTAAAGCTTCAAAATCCGGTGTTTTGACTCCGTATTTTGAAGTTGTTATAATTTGTTATACAAATGCTTTTTTTAATCTCAATACAACTCGTGTTTTTGAATGTTTGAAAGAAGTGAATTACATATCAGCGAGGTTGAGTTGATGCAGCAAAATATGTATTATCAAAAACAGTCAAATAAAAGTAACAGTTATGTATACTCCGTTATGTATAATCCGCCTCAGTAGTGTAATGGTCAGCATGCTCGGCTACCGTTCTGGAGGTCCCGGGTTCGATTTCCAGGGGGGGTCAAATAAATATAAGTGATTTTTTCACTGTAATATTTATTCAATATTACCCTGGACTGGTACCTGAAGTGGAGGGCTGATCACCTTTCCTTCATGTGTAAACAATCGAGATAACACTGCGTTTATATAAAGCAGTGCCCCTATGCACCATTGGGGTGCGGATAAGGGTTTTATTATTATTATTATTATTATGTATACTATTATTTTTTGACATCTCATCAAAGATGAAGAAGAATTTGGAAGTCTGGGCATTTACGGGGCTGACGACCGTCATAGGCTGACCAGACTTCAATATTCTTTTTCATCTTCGATGAGATGTCAAAAAATAATATGAAAATAACTCCTGTAATTGGAGATAATCCAGATTTTGTGAACAATTATTAGGACACACTCAAAATGTTGTATGTATACTATTTGTGAGAATTCAGTGACTGCATCTTTTCCATGTTAAAACTACAAGGTGATTTATAACAAATATTTATTATTACATATGTTATTTGGCATTAAGTGTGTATTTTTTATCTTCCAGCTGCTTTCCTACATTTATTCTTCCCGGGGTTAGTTCGTGAGACAGCATTCGAATTGTTTTACTCAAGAGTTGGACAACACACAGCAGTTGGAAATTACTGGAATGATCCAAGGCATCAGAAGCTGTTTTACGACTATAGTGTCTTCTTACCATATGTTAACAACGCTATATTGTATGTATTGACCTCCATTTTATAGTAGTACAACAATATTGAATATAAAAGCAAAACTCACAACATAGCATTTGGCATAGGACTATTAGCATTATACAGTTATCACTACATACATATCCTCTTATTATTCGACCAATAGTTTCAAAATTCAAAACAGTAAATCCTTAATCATGTAAAATTATTGTGGGATCAAATAATGCATTGTTATGCAGGTTGCTTCTATATGATATAAATAAATAATCATTTTTTAGTTCTAAATTTAATCAGCTCTTATTCTCAATAAATAAATGACAAATTATATTTCTATCTGTATAAACTAATATGTACATGTTTCCTCTGAAATACATTAACATTTTTTTTTTGTAGATCTGATAAATCCGATCAATTCAAAGAAGGCTTGTTAAAACTGAAAAATATGGTTTTGATCGGTGGACCCGATGATCAAGTGATTACTCCCTGGCAAAGCAGGTGTGTTTTGGTTATTTTTTCTAAAAGTGTGGATCTTCGAATTCCCAGGAATATGAATGACTTTTTTTTTAAATAATAAATGCATCGGTCTGTCAACAGAATTTCGGAATACAGATTCAAATGCACCGCTGACTGATATCTCAACTACATTCTTCTAACCCTTATCTGCACCCAATGGTGCATACGGCACTGCATCATATTGACACAGTGTTATCTTAATCGTTTCTTATATAAAGACAAGGTGATCACTCCTGCGCTTCAAGGTCCAGTCCAGGGATATATTTAAGAAATAAAGTGTGTAAGACCACTAATATTTATTTTCACCCCCCCTACCTTGGGAATCGAACCCGGAACCTTCAGTACGGTAGCTAAACACGCTAACCGTTACACCATGAAGGCAGATCTCAACGACATTACCACAAAAAACTCAAATAGTTTTATAATAAGCAGAATAATAGGTTGACACAAATAAAGGGAGAAAGAATGTCAATAGTTTTTTTCATATAATTTTTCATCAAATTGTATAGGATTTTCACCATGGAATACTATCATGAAGAGTCATTTGTAAGGTTGAGAATGAATTTATCCAACTTACTTTGATTCTTATGGGATAAATTGTTTTGGGTTCAGATTGTCTTATGGAAAGAATTCATTTTGTATCTCAAGGTTCCACTGCATAACTTTTTTCTAAATACTCATCTTGACTGTTGATTCCTGGGGTTGGTCTGAAAATCGGCATCCATTATTTGCTAGACTATCATTTTTTTTAACCTAAATTGAATTTACTAGTCAATAGAAATATCTAGATCAGGGATGTCAAACCCCCAAAGGCACCAAGGGCCGCATAAGATATTTTGGGTACGCCGGCGGGCCACATCAAAAACTCAAAAATCGGTATCATTTTGTACTATTTTTAATTAATTAGCATACTTACTACAGCGACTATATTAAGCTATTGCCAACACACTGAACATTATTCGTTGAAATCGTTTTACAAAAAAAGATTTCAATGAAAAAATTAATTAAATAAAAAATATTTACCCGCAGGCCGCAAAAAAATACTCCGCCGCATGCGGCCAGTTTGACATACCTGATCTAGATCATTGTTTGTACTTAATTTACATTCAAGTGTAGGTATGTATATTTAAAAATATGTACATGTTTGTAAATATTATTTGCTATAGATTTTACATATTGGGTATGACTAATTCAGTTATACTGTCTAGTGTAGTTTCTCATTCAGTTCATTACCTCATGTTATCATGTTTCACTATTTTCACATAAATAATGATTTTGTTTTGAATTTCAGTCACTTTGGATACTACGATCTCAATGAAACAGTCGTTGAACTCAAATCTCAAGATATTTATACAAAGGATCTCATCGGCTTACAAACATTGGATAAAAAGGGAAAACTTCACATTATTACAGTTCCTGGGGTAGATCACTTCATGTGGCACAAGAATGAATCTATTGTAGATGATTATATTCTTCCATATTTGGATTAACTGCATCATGCATCACGCATTCATATTATGACCAATTGTATTCAGAAATAATTGTTTCACGGTTGTAAATAAGTAAGTAATAGTTTTTGTGCTTGTAAATATTATTCTTAAATCAATTTACAGTGTTCCAAATTATTTTTTTTATAATTTTATATGTAATTTTATGTTGACAATTATATTACTATAGTTAATAGGGGTTTTTTCCCTTTATTTTATACAGGTATATATAAATATGTTTATAAATATAGGTATTTTATAACAATTACAGATATATGTATTATAAAAATTAATATTAAATCTTACCAAGAAGAAAATTATTTTCATGGTTGGTAATAGATCATCAATCAATAAAAAAAAATTATGTTGGAACATGAAAATGTTTGAAATGATATCTACTTTATTTTGCCGCCTTAAATTTATCCAGTTTGTATAATTCTAACCTCTTGTGTTCAATAATTGTAATTTTTTATGAGCCACTATAGGCACTGAAAAATTATACTTTTCATCATAAAAAATATGTATGTACATATTTTGAATCTAATTAAATTATCGGTTTCGGTACTAACCCAGTTTTTAGAATTTTAATAGTTATACATTTTTTAAATTGTATAAATGTATTTATACCATATCTCTTCATTTAATTTAAACATGCAGTCATGATCCATTCATTTTATTTTATTTATTGTAGTATAGATACCACAAATTAATTTTGATTACAAATTTTTTATGTTGATTTCCATCTATGAATTCGTATCGGAACTACATTTTCGGTATCTCTATCGTAAATTCGAACCCTTGAGAAGTTTTCTACATTGAAACTCTGTATTTTGTCAACTAATTTGAGATACATAATGTGATTCTTATATTCTTTGTTACAACAAGAGGTCTGGTGCTTTGTAAATGGTAGATTTTAGAATCATTTACACATGACGATAATTAAAAAACTAATTTCTCCATATTCATGCTTTTGGCATTAAAATTGCATTAGTATCTTTACTAACATTTATATGAAATCCTTACCTGAATAATTATACTGATGAAAATAAATGTTCCTTAGTTGTTTGTTGTTGAATTTCAATGAGCAATATGAAATTGTTCAAGCTTATCAAAACCTACAAGGCTATTTTAGATACATTGTTTTTAAATGTTTCAATAATTGTTACAATATTATGTTTTTTATTACAAAGTATTTTACAAACAGTCATCTGTCTCTCTGCCTTTGAATTAGAATTAATGTTGTTCCTTTCTTTCCATCCGTTTTATTAATCAAATTATATATTAATAACAGCCTTTTGCAAAATGGTTACCCAAATGTTTAACTTCTTTTTACTCTCCAATGTTTTAACCTTCATTTCAGGGGCATTTCTAGTTAATGTTGTCGTTTTTTTTTTTTAAGGAAACCCAGCAAATTTATATTTTAAGGACTTTTCTTTAGGTAGGGGGTAGTAAGGTTAGGGAAGGTAGATATGCAAAATACCCAGACCAAATAAAAAAAATCTTGTTTGCATTTTGCAATTAGCGAGAATCGAACCTGTGATGACAGTTTTGCAATTGAGCCTGTACGCAACTACGCTGTGGCGTGTGTCTGTGTTTCAATGTAAAAAAAATGTAATGTCTGCAACAGAAGTCGATATATTGGTGAAAAAATTATGAATAAACCAACCTACCTTTCCAAGTATTCAGAAATAAATTTCACTTTAAAAAAAAAAAACGTGACAATGAGTCAATTAATCTGTCAGGCTTAGTAATAACTAAAGGTTTTCCAAAGAATACGTAATTTAATTTTAATTTTATGAAGCATTGAGGCTATTTTAGGTCTTATATTCCGATTAACCATCCTACCTTCGGGTTATTTTCAGGCATATTTTTTTTATAAACAAACAAAAAAATCACAACGTTTGTTGTCACAAAATATTGTCAGGAATGAAACCTGACAAAAATTTGTCAGTGTATCCGGTACACATGAAATATTTTTGGAACATATATCTTTTCTCACGCGTAGGTCATACGGGTTAGCACGGAACGGCGAAGAAAAACCGCGCTTATCACGTACTTTCGTATGTGTAGGGCGGTTAATAAACAGGGCTCAAGATGGACATAAACAATCTGCACACACTGTTCAGTTTCTTAGTCCCTTAAAAAACGCTCTACTTAAAAATAAAGATATAAACGTATACATCACTTCCAGTTCATTATATTTTCAATTTTGCTTTTAATATATAGATATAGAACATTGTAAGCGATAAGTGATGCAGGGAAACTAGTTGTACTCTAACATGGAGAACTTTTGACATAAAACTTAAGCAAAAATAATAAATAAAAATTTAGCAGGAGTGACAATTTTTTTATAGAAATTGTGTACAATAATAAAATCCACTTAACTCCAACTCAGGTTTCACAATCCTCAAAAAAAAAGACCCATAAATTTTTTCTTTCTATTTTCACTTCTCTAAATAAAATAAAAAAATCCCTGTTATGGCTTATCTTATTATATATTCTTACATTATTATTATCAGTGATATATTTTTAAACATTTATGTTATCTATTACTTGGAATAGTGCCAAATTTGTTATTTTCATATAATATATTCTCTATAATCATTACTTAGATTATTTAATTTTTATCTAATTAAAAAAATACTTTTATCTACTAGTCTTCGATTTGTGATTTGTTATACTAAAGAGAATCTAAAACTTGAGACTAAAAAAATACTTAGGTAAGAATATACATTTTAGGGGTATAAAAACAAAACAAAAATGGTCACTTTGCAATAATTAATATTTTCGAGTTGATGATTTGATAATTTTTGTAATATGATGCATCATACAGAATTTATTGTAGAGACATTTTTGCTTTTATACTTCCCATTCTCACTATGTTTATTTTCATATGTATGTAGTTACATAAGCATGTTTTGTAACTAATTACATACTGTATTTTTTTTTAAATAAAATCCTACAACAAATTGTATTTAATTTTTATTTACAATACAAAGGCATGCAAAAATCTACATAAATTTTCTGAAATAAGTTATTTCCATTTTTGATTATTCTACGGAAAGTTTATTGAAGTGTAGTTTTTTTCTACTGTGGCTGACTTTGTCAGGAATGACGATGTGAGGAGAAGAACTCAACAGCCCCTCAAACTGGAAGTCCTAAAGAGGAGAAGGTGGACATTGTTGGGACATCTCCTTAGAATGCCACCTGAGTGCATCAACCCCTCATGACTCTTCTTCCAACCCCGAGGATTCCGGCGCCCCAGAAGGCCGCTGACGACCATTCACTGCTATACTCAGCGGAACTTCGAGACGCCAGACTGACCTGGGAGGAAGCCAAGGAGATGGCGTGTGACAGAGTGACTTGGAGACGTCTCGTGTTGGCCATATGCTCCACCTAGGGAGTGAACATGGAAAGAAGAAGAATATTTTTTCTAATAAGTCTAATGTTTTAATCCTTTGTGCGGGACAAATGCATATTTTTGGTTTGAGTCTTGAACAAAAGCTGCAGTTTCACTTACTATTTATTTTATAAAAAACTGCTCATAATCTTTTATTTCAGTATACCAACAAAGCTTGTTTAAGAGTTGCCTTGTAGTAGTAATTACCCAGTGATATTGCTTAGGTATGTGGTTACTAAGTTTACCGGATATCCCATTGAAATATTTTTACTAAAAGAACCAATTAATTTTGTATTCAGGACCCATTTTTTGTCATTGAGGTAGCAAGATTTAACTCACAAATTTTTTAGGTTAAAAAACATGTTTGTATTATATGTATATTGAAATTTATTTCAAATTTCCTAAACGGATACATTCAGGTTCTAAAATTTTCAAATGTCAGAATGTTTTTTGGTGGTCGGGAAGCCACCCTCAAAAGGGGTGACATATCCTGATGTATCAGGACAAATAGGAACCCTTAACCCTGCTTAACCACTTAACTGACGAATTTTGGTGATAAAATTTGCCAGTGCAAGAAATTGACACCAAGAAGTTGAAACAAGACTGAACACCGCTTGGGTCATTCAATAAAAACAAATAGGTCAATATTTGACTCTGGTAAAGCAGGACTAACGAGTCGGAATACGATTTATCCAAGCAGTGCTTGGACTCCTCAAATGCAATACAAACTCCTTGCCTGAGTCGCGCTTGGACAAGTCAGGGAACTAGTTAAGCGACAACATGATGAAGTATTTTTTAATAACTAAATAATGGAGATAAATACACCAAATGTTTCTTAGTTATCTTCTGCATTGACCAGCATATTCGATAACTCCCTTGGCAATATGGCATGTTTTTTTTTATCTCTTCTTAACACACTATGGACAGGAAATATATTTCTACCCCTTCAGTCGATTGATGCTTTAGGACGGAAAGAGTATTTTTACCTTCTGCACCGGCCCCATTTCAAACTAAGAAAAGAAGGAATTACATATTCATTGTTTATATACGAATATTATGTACATACCAATCTCTTAGTTAAGATCTTAACCACATGTAAATAATTATCAAATCCCGTCGCCAGCAGTTCGTGGGGGTAAAAAACACCCGGCCGAAATGTGTTAAGTGGCAATATGAATTTTTAGATTTCATCTGAATTTTTTTATTTGGTTAGAATTTCTTTGTTACTAAGGTTGCAATATATGTGTTCAAAACCACATTGTAGAATGATAAATGAATATGACAACACATATTACTTTAAGAATATTTATTCATAAAAATACATAAATATGCAAGAACGTTGGTAAATAATCATATGAGATGATACATTTCAATTATTTACACTTAGAGATAATAATTGTTCAAAAGTGCGAAAAAAAATACAAAGTAACAAAATAACAGGTATACATTATCAAATTTACTTAAAAAATACTTTTATAATTTAATTAAGTGCAGTTTTCATTGTATAAATTCCACCGTTAAATGTTAATCTGTAAAGAATGTCTGGAAAACTTCAACATTATAAAAAAAAATCTTTGGTTATACAGCATCTGTAGCATCATCATTCAATTCGCGAGTCGCTCTTCCGTTCTTTAGAGAAATATCTCTCGTTAAAGTGGAAAACTCATCATTTTCTTCCAACTCCTGGTCTTTTCTGGAAATAAAGCCATAAAAATAAATAAACTAGCAAATCATTATCTCATCCCTATCCACACTAATGGTGCATAGGTTTACTTGGCTCTAAATTATATTAAAGCAATACATAATCAGTCTTACACTCAAGATTCTCAACTCTAAGGGCGTTTGTCCACTACACGGGATTTCACCGTCCGGCAGTCCGGTTTTGAAAAATGAAAACGACTACGACAGTTTAGCGTCATTGAATTTACGCGCAACGTGTTTACGCACCGATCAAGAGCTCCAATCTGAAGAAAGATGGACAAAAGCTTGTGCCAATCCAAGCCAATCGTCGTTTTAAAACGCTAACTGACGTGCCGGACGGTGAAATTACACGGAATTCTGGGTAGTGGACAAGCACCCTAAGAGTGGAATATATTTAACAGGATGCTAATTTGCAATTGGTTGAGTTCAGGTTGAAGGAGATCACTCTATGGGAAATGAAAGGTAAGAGAAATAGAAGTTACTTTTAATTTAGAAGAGGAAAAAGAGAATTTCAGCAATGGCAAGGACACAAAGCAAGGCAAGGACAAAGGGGTTACAAACATGTACTGGTATAACCAACTGATTATTTGTATCCTTTGAAAAATATTAAATATTTACTAGTGATTTAGTTATTCTCATCAATAAAAAGTTGCACATCCTTTAACTGCTCTTATCTTAAAAAAGAATATTGAAACCTTGTAAAAATAAATATACATATATATATATAATATAGTATACCATCAAACTTATGAAAATTTTCGGCAAGGGTTTTTTATTATTGAAAGAAATTTCAATCATTAAAGAACGCTTCTGGCTTCAGCAAATTCAGTCATTATTAAAATCCAGTCATTATTATAAAATACTATGGATTATGTTTGAAACGGGATCAAATCTTGAACCTGCTACACGTTGAACCAATCATGCTAATAGCTGTTTTATGAAGGGACTATAAGATTACACAGATAATATTGATTGCCTTGTCGAATGATTACCATTCAATTCAATGAATACCATATTGCAGGTGTGGGTGTGAATTCTATCTAATGAGGGGAAATGAGACAATTTCTTGTTTCTCCTTCTACTTGAAATTCTCAAAAAATGTCTAACAAAATCAATAAATGAGTAATTAGAGAATCCACTAGTATTTATTTTACAATAATTTAATTAAATGTTAAACAATAGAAGCTGAGAAATCAAGTTAGCTTTTAGAAAGATATAAAAAAATATATCTCTAAATTATTATTTTGTTTTTAAATGAACCATACCTTTTCCTGTATTTGAATATGATGAGCACTATGAAAGCATTTCCTATGAACAGAGCTGCTATGATCAAGGAAGGTATGACCACATCTGAAAAAACAAAAATCTATATAAATGACATGCAGTAGAATATTATAACCATGGCCTATAACTGAAGACCTAGACTAACAACATCAGGCCGCTTCACCGAGGGGTAAGCAGAGAGGATGGAATGCAAACTACTTTTAACTATAACAACAAATTAACGAAAAAAATTAAGTTAATTGGTAACTTAAAACTAATTAAAAGCTCATTTAGAAAGAGTATAAAGTTTAAATAAAAATATTTTATTGTAAGTACTCACCGACAATCATTTTGTTGGATATTTTGTTGCCTTCTGAATATTTAGGGGTGTTATCCACCACGTAGGTTCCGTTTCCGTCCCAAATTTTGGAGCTTATTTCTGAAAATAATGAAAACACCACATAAATATTATGTCCAAATTTTCATATGTTTAATTCTTTTGTTTGCAACGAAGCTCGGCTAAGAAAATTAATAATTTTATGTACATATCTTCGATCGGTTATCTGTTTGAATAAAGCAAAAATTTACTGATGAAAATTAAATTGAAAAATTACAATTTCAAAACCGGTTGTTTTCTAGCAAACATATTTCTATAATTTATATAATCATAATATGTAGCTCGTTACGTGTTTGATTAAGTGTTATTAAGATATAAGATTTAAATTTTAAAAACACTATCGCGATTTTTCTTGAAGCTGTTGATGGAAAACCGATTGTTAAAAACATAATGTTAATATTATCGTTAAATCAAAGATGATAAAAATTAAATAAAAGAGATTTTATAGAATTGATTTTTTTTTCAATGAAAATAATTTAATTAAATATTAAGAAAGAAGTAAAAAATTAAATACAATAAGGATGACGTAAATAAACCTTCGTGATGATTCATTCAAACCCTTATCCGCACACGATGGTGCATAGGGTACTGTATCATATAAACGCAGCGTTAACTTGATCATTAGATATGAAGGAAAGGTGATCAGCCCTCCGCTTCGGGTACCAATCCAGGGTAATATTGAATAAATATTAGAGTGAAAAAAAACTTATTTTTATTTGCCTCCCCCCCTGGGAATCGAACTCGGGACCTCCAGTACGGTAGCCAAGAGTGCTGGCCATTAAACTACGGAGGTGGACAAATTGATGATATTCGAAAAAATATATTATAAAGTTTTGTTCACATAATATTAAAATATATTTTGACAAAATATATTTTTTTACAGAAAACATAAACAACTTTAAGTTTTTGTTTAGCAGTATCCTATTTCTGATAAAGTACTCAAGTTGACGTGAGCCCTAAAGTTTCTAAAATAAATTTCAGTGGTATATTATTATTTTCTTTTCTCAAGAAAATAAACTGAAATCGTCAAAAAAAATAAACTGTTTCAAACTTTCAACACCCCATCACGGCTTTAACATTTCGTACGAAAAGTCTGGAAGTCGTCTGAAAAATATCGTTATAATTTTATTCTCACATATTTTAGACCTAGAAGGGTTTTTTCCGGCGCCTTTTGCTCGTATTCTGACGATACCACCCCGGGGTAGGTTACTGGTAACTGGCAAGGGTGAATTCGACTCCATGTTGAAACGACAAAACAATGGGAGTGATAACTGAAGATAATTTAAACTCGGAATAAGGGAATTGCTTTATTATGATAACGATTACTTCGGACCACGGACCAATGAACAACGTAAATAAATGACGTCATAAACAAATCGACAAATAAAGTCGTATCTGCAAAAACACTGGAAATACTATGCGAGTGTATGAGAGAAATTTGATGTTTTCGAAGCTTTATCGAAATTGGAAAAACATTTTCAAAATCTGGCGTTGTATCTACAAATTTATTTATCAGTGTTTAATAATAATATAATAAAGCCCTTATCCGCACCCCAATAGTGCATAGGGCACTGCATCATACAAACGCAGTGTTATCTTGATCGTTTACACATGAAGGAAAGGTAATCAGCCCTCCGCTTCAGGTACCAGTCCAGGGTAATATTGAATAAATATTACAGTGCAAAAATCACTTGTTTTTATTTGAACCCCCCTGGGAATCGAACCCGGGACCTCCAGAACGGTAGCCGAGCGTGCTGAGCGTGGACAAAAAAATGGAAAAATATTTTATCGAAATTGGAAAAATATTTTAAAAATCTGGCGTAGTATCTACAAATATATTTATCAGTGTTTACTAATGTTAAATAATAAAAGCAGCAAACGTGTGCTCTTCGATTAAAAAATAAGTTCTGTCAATTTTCGACGGATGTTAATTCATCTAGATTTTTCCTTCTTTTTCCCGATAGGTGAAAGATAGTATCCACATACATACTAACAAAGATTATTCAGTAAATAATTTCGATTCACTTTTTCTGAAGCGACATTTTTTTTCTTTCTTACGAATCTAAATATTTTTAACGAAATAAGCAGTAAAAACACAAATAAACAAAAATTCATGCCTCGTACATCTTGTACATTTGATACGACATTTCTAGCTATTATACATCAAAATGATATTCAAGTTTAAAAAAATACTTTTTGTATTTTAAGCAGTCTTTTTAATTATTTTATTACTCGTATAATTTGCTAGTCGCAAATAATATTTTACTATAAAAAACCGTATTTATTAAATATTTGACCAATCAATAACACGAAGGTTTTTTACATATATTGATAAACACATTGATGTTTCTACGCAAACATATTCAATACAAATACGTCAGCAAAAATAGTCACTTGAAAAAACGTACCGGGCGAGACGAAGGGACAAAAATAAACTTCCGACCAGGAAATCGTTTTGTAAAGAATGAACAAGTGTATATATTTGACATAATTCGTTATACGAAACGAGAAAAACTATAAAGGTAAAACAGCTTCCAAGTTTCACATCTAGAGCAGACCAACTTCGACCACGTGTTTTAAAAATATATAATTTTATAATTATTCGTATGCAACCCCGAGTAACCAAAGCATTTTACTATTCTCCTTGTCCTACCTGCAATAAATCAATCAATCTCAAGTTCCTTTCCAATATATCAGTCGTGTCCTTCACTCGCGCATCTGTATCAGTATCTGCAGCGTGAGATGTTGCCTTGGTATACTTAATAGTCGAGTTAACATCGCAACAATCTAATTCAGTGGCTTATGCACCATTTGGAGGCGGATAGGGGTCATAGAAAAATTATAATTCTTCGTTATTTTACGAAAACAAACTGCTGTTGGTAATTTCATATGATAAATGTACCAACTGATAAGGCATAAGAGCATAGAAAGCAAGCCCCTATTTTCACGAAAAAGACTTTCTGAAGCTAATTTCAACCCACTTAATTTAATTGGTGACAGGCTAATATAATAGGCTTGCACCCTTGGCGTATTTCTTTTAATGGCGGTTTATAAATTGGTCATTAATTATTTTTTACGATTATCTTAGGTTACTTTGTTTCCAATCCCACCCTTCACGCCGATCCCAGTACAGGCATCTCAACTAGCCATAAACCTTTATTCACCCCGCGAAGCCTACATTACCCTCAACGACGTACTTAACCTAGTTATTAATCTGTAGTCGTACGTACTCAACATTAATTATTAATCTACGCCATCTTGAGTACAACTTCACCAAATCTCCAATTAATCGGATTTAGATTGAAAAATAATTAGTTTCATTACAGAACACTTCAACAGCTTTACTAACGAATTTCTAATTTGACTTTTTTTAAAGAATGTACCCATACTTCTATCGACAGCCATCTTACCAACTAATATAAACGAGTATAATTTTTTTTTTTAAATCATCCTTTATATTTCTTCCTACAAACATACAAACGATTTTTATAGTCAAATTTAGCCGAAATTTGTTATTTAGTAATTATGATAATAATAATTCCAACATATAAAATATTTATATTGGGGTTGTGTAAATACATAATTTGGTTTAAAACACCGATGACAGTTAGTCTATATATATAGTAGGTAGTTACAACAAATATACTTTTTTGAATTTATTTTGACATCATTATTAAGGTCTAAAATGAACTCATTAAGAAAATTTAAAAGGGATATAATATAATACAAAATAACTACCATAGACTAGTTTATAATCATAAAAATACAATAAGAAATATCTTTAGTTAAAAAAAATAGTAAATAATAAAATAAAAATATGATAACTGCCGGAAAATGTACCTAGTTTATCTTTTGACGGACTATATTGTATACAATTACCATTATTGTATATTGGACAATATGAACATATGGACAATGCTTCGGGATTCGATTATATAGTGTTTGAGATTGATAAATTACGTCAAAGGGTTTACAGAAAATACAGAAAATACAAAAAAAACTATATCGGTGATATCGGAAAAAAGGAATCAAAGCCTGTGGTTTATTTTTCTTTGAAAAATTGGTTCGAGGTATACGCGTAAATGTTGGAAAGAAATATTTCATTCTTTAAATAAAATATTTTACTCAGGCTAATGGAAAAAGATGCTGAAGAACACTTAGCAATAAAACCTTCTCAAGTTGGAAAAGTTATGCGCAATTAGAGGAAAGTTTTGAATACGTTTTAAGGTGGGAAAACATTATTAGGTTCGAGAAACTCCATGTAACCCATCGGAGTCCACTTTAACCCACAGGACTTTATACTAGCTTCTAAGTAACCTGATATATGGTATTCCTGTTTAAACAACATTCAATAAGACTAATTTTTAAAAAATTAAAATCCCAAAAAATGTGGTTTTACGTTCTCAATATAATCACAATCAGATTATAATATAATAGTCAACATAATTGTGGAAGTTCACGTTCAAACAAAAAAATACACTAGTGTGAAATGAACAGAAAAAGTCACCACAGTGATTGTCGGCAACTAATCTAAACCAAATATAATTGAAATCAGAAGGAATCGAAATATAAGAATCGGGTATTTCGTAATAAACCTGAGATTCATTTCATATTCAATTAATTTCCCAAAGTATAGATTACTCTATTTTATAATAAACAATAAGAATATGTCCAGAAATATATCGCTCATTCCTTTCAACAACGTCAGGAGATCGTTTTTAAAGTTTAAAAATTTAATAAAATGTGTTAAAAATAAATATCAAGCCACTTATTGAACTTTTTACTGGCCAACAGATCTTTTTAGGTAAAACCTTAATGTTTTTTCTCCATTTGAAAAATATTTAGTATATTTAAAAAAATAATTAAACAATACCTTTTCTTCAAAATGGAAAACAACACTTTCTGCCCTGTAGCGGGTAAATATTAAGTTAAAAACATAGCCACTTTTGCTGGGATAAAGTACATTGCTGGGCATCGAAAACATGCACAACTGAAAATTGACGATTTTTTTATATATGACGTTGTTGAAAGGAGTGAGCGATATGTGATATTTTGATATTAAATATGCACAGGTATTACGTTAATATAAAGGAATAAAGTCTGTTATGTCGAGAAATGTCTGGAAATTAATAAAGCAAGTCTCATCAGCGTAAGAAACGGGTAAACACAATAAGCTGAGAGCATTAAATATTTGGCATTACTGTCAAATAATTAGAAATACAAAATAACAAAAGCTCATGTCACAACTATTCAAGACGGAATGACAATGGAATGTTGAATTAAATCAGGTATATGACAGCAAAACGTAGGAGCATTAATCCCTTTCGTGCTCGTAACAATAATCCAAGGAGTTATTCCGTTATGAGAGCCATTTAGCATATTTGTGCTTGTGAACATTTCTTTTTATTCGCATCTTGGAAAGGGTTACTTACCTTCTTTCCCTTTATATTCACAAATTATACTAGTTGCGTTACATTAAACGTGGATAAACCACAAATTACGAGCTATCACATTAAACATATTTCTAAAGAGAAAATGTAATCGGAATATGCGATGGAGAAATCAATATATTTACCATAAAAGGTGTTTAATTTACTATTTGGTTAATATAACATAGATTTTTATGTGAAATATCCAAAATAGATGGCTCCGTCCAGTCCCCACCATTACATTAAAATGACGAACAAGCCTTAAGCATTTTAAATTCAAAGGTAAAAAGTATAAACATTTATTTATATTTTAAAGATTAAAAGTACAAATTAAAAATTGAAAGATAAAAACAAAATTTAAGTTTTGCAAGTAGAAAATAAAAAGCAGTAACTGAAATAATAATATAAATAAACTAAGTTATCCGAAAAAATAGGGAAAAAAAAATTATACCAAAATAAAAATAAAAGAGTATATTGCAAATCAGAACATTGCAAAATAATAATTTCGTTTGTAAATCGTGTATAAATAAATTAAGAAAGGTGTAAAAATGAAGCAGAGGAAATCCGAGGAAAACTTGGCACGATCAGATATGTCAAATATTTGAAACCGGCTGGGTCAGGAGTTGAAATAATCGGCGGGTATGTATGACGCATGAATGTGGAAGAGGTGAAGAATGTTTGAAAATACAGAGGGGTGTGGCATTCTATTAGCTCTGCCTACCCTTGCGAGGAAGCTACGTGATAGTTAGTTAGTTAGTAAATATTTCAATCACATTCAAAACGGTTCATATTCTTAAGAAATGATTTGACAGTTTTTTCGAATTGCAACAATTTTTTTTTAAAAAAACGCTTGATTCCTAAATAAATCAGAAAATGTTGTTTCTATTATAGGAACTTATAATACATAGTGCGAAAATTTAACATTCTTTAAAAAATAATTTTCTTTCACATTAGGCGTGGATATTTTCTTTTAGCGGAATGGCATTAAGGTAACTTTTTCAATTTATCAAAGTCATTGAAAACCTTTTAAAAAAATCAATCAACTTTCATGGGGAAAAGGTAAATAATAATACAACAAAATAAAGAACATTTCCCAATACTTGGTCAAGGGAACTAATAAAGTACAAATAAGAAAAGAAAAAAACTACGACCCTCAAATAACTGGCGAGTAAATAGAGCTTTCAACAGTAATTATTATTGTTTGAGCTTCAATAGACTTAGAGCTTTGAATACATAAAGGTCAACAATATTGTTTCGAGTCAACTTGGATATTCTGGAAACAAGTCATAGGTTTTACTCGAATACGGGCAGCAAATACGGGTGATTAGAATATTAAATTATTCGTTGTGTTTTATCCTGCTTAAGCAAAGTAAAGGGTGTTATTTTTAGAGGTATACAAATTCAAATTTTCCGCAATAAATTGATGGTGGCTCCCGCCGTGTGGCATGTTGCGCCATATTGTTGAAACCACAGCTCTATCACATCAATGCCATTCTATTGAGTTACGAAGAAGTCAGTAATCATGGTTCTGTAGCGCTCTCCATTGACTATAACATTCTGTCGGCATCCATCGTCATGTGCCTCATCGGTGAACAAAATTTTGCGTTGAAAAAGAGGATCAAAACGAATATTGTTTTCGGCTCATTCATCGAACCTACGACGCGTATAATGGTCATTTTATCTATTCATGGTGAAATAGCAAAACGTACTGACTACAAATCAACTGTAAAATTGACAGTCTGTAGAAAACAATTTTGCCTGTTTAAAAACTAAACCTAAAAAAACACCCTATTTAAAATGTTGTGTTTCAAATGGCTATAATTTTACTTTAGCAATTAGCTTTTGTGTCGATAAGTATCCTTGGATTTTTTTACTGCGATGAGGTCAATTTCTCTGACCTGTGCCCTTCATCCCTTTCCCTATTATAACATTAGCCAATCAACATACTGTGTCGTAAGTTAATTGCGTATACAACCCTAAGCTGTAGGTCAAGGAAACCACTATTCATGTGCTAGCTGTCAAGCTGTTATAGGATAAACAATAAATTATTTAACATGACTTCAGATTGATATTAAACGAGGGTGAGACAAGGTTATATCATAAGCTAAAAGGTATAAGATTCTAATTCCATCCCCTAAATTTGATTTTGATAACAAAATAATTTAATATGAACCATATTTGAACGAAACTGATGTTTATTTTCATTAAAAACGTTCGGAAATATAGACAGAACATGAACGGAACACGAAATGAGGGAGAATTCAATACGCAAAGGTCATTTTACAACCATTGTTAATTAGTAGTTGCCATCTTATGGCCAATGTAATAATAATATTAACGTTATAATATCGATTTCCTGAAAATTAAAGTTAAGAATAAAACATTGATAATATTTAAATTTACAAAAACGAGTCCTGGAATACTAAGTAGAACACTATTTTCGGGTTCAAAATGGGATATTTTTTTTTAAATAACGTAATACTTGTATAATACCATATCATTAAATGGTATCATACAAGTGCTAATTTTTTTAAATAATCAACATGTCATTCCATAAAGTTAATGCTTAATCAATAGATAATAGAATATGGGGTAGTTACAAGCATTAAAATAAATATTTTCGAGTGGTATTACTTAATTGAAAT
This sequence comes from Brachycentrus maculatus, assembly GCF_059751285.1. Taxonomy (NCBI): domain Eukaryota; kingdom Metazoa; phylum Arthropoda; class Insecta; order Trichoptera; family Brachycentridae; genus Brachycentrus; species Brachycentrus maculatus. Next base: position 1,649,815 of record NW_028280764.1, read on the forward strand.
CATTTTTGGCACCAATTATATAATCAAATTTGAAATTCTTCGATTTCACTTAAAATGGATTGGTCAATTTGAAGGGTTGTTATAGAAGCTTGGCCTATTATCTATCTCCTATTTGTAAAAGATATCATCAATGATTGCCCCAAAGTAAATATAACGCGTTATAAACGTATTGTACATAATTCAACATAACTTTTATTACTAACGACTTTTTTATTATTATTCAGGAATAACCCGCAAAGCGTCTATTTTAGATGGTTGTCTGCAGGTAGGATAGTAAGGATAGGGAAGGTAAATGTGAAAAATACATCACAAACACCCAGACTAATTGAAAATAAATCTTTCTTGAATTCATTTTGCAATTGGCGGGTATCGAACCCGCGGCGCCAGTTTCGCAGCCGAGCGTCTACCCAAGTACGCCGAGGCGCCTGCGCCTGTCCTTTTGAAACCGGTTGTTGATCCGTATTGTCAGAAATTATTGTTACAGAATAAAACTGTAGGTGTTTGCTACCGTGGTGTAATGGTTAGCGTGTCTATCGTGCTGTAGGTACCGGGTTCGAAAATAAATATTAGTGAGTTAACACTCGAATATTTATTTAATATTACCCTGAACTGGTCTCTGAAGCGCAGGAATGATCACCTTGCCTTTATGTAAATAACGATAAAGATATTACTGCGTCAATGCGATGCAGTGCCCTATGCACCATTGGGCGCGAATAAAGATAAGAATAGAAGAAGAATAGATAGGTACACCAAACGGAATTTGAAGTTATCTACGGTCCGTAGTTAACACGTTATCATCCATTTGGAATAGACCCCGTGGTATCATGTCACTGTTCTACCATCCATCTCCTTCTAAACCTCTTTTAAGACAGCTTGAGATAACTTGGGAGATAAGCAGGGGTGGACTAACAATGTTTTAACAATGGGCTCACAAGGGGTGGAGAGAGAGGGGTTGGTGGTAAAAAATTATTATTTTCCAAAATGCAAAAATTATATTAAATAATGAAAATATGTAAAATCCTTAGATCAAAGATCAAAATATGTTTATTTTAAGGAATAACCACCAAAGCCTCTATTTAAGAGGCTTGTCGGCAGGTAGGATAGTTAGAGAAGGAAAGGCATATGTGAAAATATATCTAAGTTAAGGAAATGTATATCTGAAGGTACATTTTCTTACAGTAAGAATAATTTTTTAATTCGTCAAATAAAAGCTAAATTACCATTTAATTTTTTTTTTTAATTATTTGGTATTAAATTTGTGGTATATGTAACATGATTTAAATATAAAAATAAAACACTTGCGTAAGACCAGTTTTTTGAGTTTGTTAATGTAGGCATTACTAGTTTCGAGAACTACAGATATTCTTATTAACATAAGAAAATATAAAACAGTTTTGTGTATTCACCAGTCGATAGGGAACTTATAAAGTTCTCAAAACTAGTCGTATTCATATCAATAAACTCAAAAAAGTGGTCTAATACAAGTGATTTATTGTAATAAAAATATTACTTTTTTTAAAAATATTATTATTTAATTAGGAAAAATAGTATAAATGTGTTGTTCTGGCACAAAGTTATTTCTTAATTTAAGTATGTTATTTTTTTAATACTGACATGACAATTTAAAAATATATATATTTACTTTCATTTCATGAGAGGATCGCCAATCAAACTTAATTTTCAAAAGAAACTCTTTTAAGCAATCTCCAGCCAACCCTGGTGATACCATAAGTACCTATGTACATTGATCATTTATCTCTCTCTTTACCCAAATTCAATGAAGATTTAACAGGCGGATAAGCTCGAGCAACTTAGAAACATTTGGTTTTTGTACTAACTACTTACAAATTACGCTTAATATAAGGGTTGTCTCATGAATACGGAGTATACTGCAAACATATTCAATATTTTCATTGCTCCACAAGCTTTGAATGGAACATTTCTGTAATGTGTGCTTTATTTTTTTTCTATTCCATTTAATCAGACTGAGCTACAAGAACGCGTGGACGGGTACAGCTAGCATGTGAATAAAAATAATTTACATACGTGTATTTGAAAATCTATATACGAGTATGTACCTAAAAAAAAACTGATAAATTACAATAAGGCAATCCCTCTCGTACTATTTGTAATTATTTTACATTTTTGTTCCTCATCATCTAAAAAAAAGGCACGGATTTCCATTTTTTTTTAATCCACTTCAAGAATAAATATGTCAATATGACATTTTTCAACGCGTTCCTTTTTAAATCGACTTATCTTCCCCAAATATTTTTTTAAATACTTTTAAAATTAAATGCTTTTAAACAAACAAAAAACAAAAGTTACCGTTTTGTATTAGTTACGGGGGACTCGAGAAGATAAATAAAAATGAGTTAGCCTTAGAAAAATATTTAACTGAGTGGAAAAGAAAATAGAATCATCTACTTACTTTCTTAAATAAACGAATAATAAATTATATAATAACATTAATAGCGTGCATAATTTGATAAATTTATTATAATTTTTTGCTTCCAGAAAATAAAATATCACGATAAAATTACGGTAGAGACATTAAGAAACAAGGAATGAAGAAAGATTAAGATTTTTCATGAATAATTTTCGGGCTAAACGTTTATAATATTTCAGCAACATGGAATTCGTAATATTTATGTGCATATTTCTCAACTTTAATGAACATTAATTTTGATCTGAAACTGAAATTTAACGAAAACAAATGGCATACGTGGCCATTCTATAAAATTTTCAGACCATTTAAAAGTAGCTTGGGATATTCTAAGATACAAATTCAACCCTTGGCTGTCAAAAGTTAGAAAAAATGAAATGCCATTTAAAGGAAGCTTTTCTTAAATTTCGATTAAAAAAGAAATGCCATTTAAAGGAAGCTTTTCTTAAATTTCGATTAAAATTCAAAAATGTATTGATCTGTTGGCTATGATTCTTGGATTAATGATCTTTGCATTAAAATCAAAAATAGGTATTTGCCCAAATTATTTGAACTCAATTTTGATATTTTCTGTGTAATTATAAGGACCATAAGAAAATGGATAAAAATAATGTTTTAATAAAATTTAAAAAAAACAGTATAACTTTACACATTAGTTCCTTTCGTATATTATTGACAGATAGCTAATCGTTAATCAAATAAAAATCATTTATTTAGACTGTGGAAAGTCATATAAGATTCCAAAATAATATTATAAATACTAACTAGTACTTATATGTGATTTTTAACAATGTGAATGTGGATTTATGAAATATTAGTTTTTTTTTAAACCAACAATAAGCAGTTACGTAATTTTTTAAAGCTTTAAAGGTAAAATGGCGATTTTCAAACTTCAAAACATGTTGTGAAATTTTACTAATCTAGAAACGCCTACAGTATACGAGTATAAATTAGAGATGTGACTAATGGCAAGTGTTAGTATTTCGTGTGACCGATTAGGATGGTATTCGTTAATTTTTCTCTGTTTGTATTTCTTTCAAGCTTAAATTTTTTATGTAAAATTGTGAAATGCACCAAGAGCTAGTAATACGTAATACGAAACAAAATTTGTCCACTAATTGGCGTAAGAAGCTTTAAATCATCGAATCCAAAAACCGAAATGATGATATTTTCTTTTTAAAAAGTCGTCATTTAACTCAGTATTTTTTTTAAATTCGATCGCCCATGTCGAGTAAAAGATTATCTAAAACTACCGTAAGTTATAAACATCTAGCAGAGTAGTTAAAAGAAAGAACGAACGACAGAAAAGGAAAACCTTTGCTTTTGCTAAAATCAAGCTTATAAGTATCGTGTAATATTGCCATTAAATCATTTTAAATAGCATTGTTTTCTGGACAATCAATGAACCGATTCGATTTCCTTTATTGTCAAACCTAAATCATATATATATTGGCTTCATTGTTCAGTTGATATCAGGAACTGCTATTTATTTATTCATAATCAATATTTGTATCATGCCCGATCAGTGTGTAGAGGTTGGTAGTCATCTTTTATATCCCAACCAAGTAATTGTTTCAACATTTTTATCACTCGCATTTCATTTAGTGCTTTGAAATCGTAACTACAAAAAAATTAAACTTGGTAAATTTATATGTGCTTTTTTTCTTTTAAAAAATCATATTTGAAGTACCTACATATTTAATTATTCAGTTCATTATTCTAGACCTGATAACTTGTACTGGCGAGAAAAATATTGATTTTTTTTTGTATAAATTACTGCTCCGTCACTCTCCATCATGAAAATGATGATGTGAATATAACACATGGTTAATTTTTTAATGGTTTGTTACGGTGCAAAATAAAAATAAAAAGTAAAAAGTAGTTTTTTTTCATAATAAAATATAAAATAAGAAAAAACCGTAATAAATTTTGAACTAACATTAATCTTTTTCAGGAATCGTACAAATAAGCAACACAGAAAGCAATAAAGTTTCTTAATATTTATCGAGGAATATTGACTGGTATTGAATTCCCCCAGTCTGCCATACTTCATTATGTTATTTTTCACTGAGAATTCGCTTCCGAGAGAGGGAGGGAGAGAGAAAGAAGAGTCTCAAGCAACTTATTGGTTTTCATTAAAGTGAACCATTTCTAATAAAATGTAATCTAGGGTGAAAATTCAAAGCGATAGTGCTTAGTATAAATTGGTAGGTATACAAGAAATACAACATATATTAAACTTTGTCTACGCAGAGTCAACTCTGACAAAAAAACACACTCTCGTTTTTCTAAAGCGTCCAAAGCTGTAATATTTATATTTCTATAATACATATGTATATACTTAATACAGAGTTCGTATCTACCAAAATCTCGTTTTCCCTCACACATACAAATTTAAATTATTATTTTAAAAAACCTCAACTCTTAAGTAGATATTTGAATAATGTGACCATTATAGGTCTACATTATAGTCTCGGCAATCATACATTAAAAAAAAATCATATTATTTTTTGACATATATATGTACCAATTTAGGTTTCTAAATTAGTTCATATATATTGAGCTTCCGAGAATTTGAGTAGTGTGGTTGTCAATAATGGGTAGAATTGGTGAATGTTACACGTGTGTAAAGTGATCACTTAAACCAGCCTATGACGGTCGTCAGCCCCGTAAATGCCCAGACTTCCATATTTTCATCATCTTTGATGAGATGTCAAAAAATAATATGAAAATAACTCCTGTAATTGGAGATAATCCAGATTTTGTGAACAAGTATTTGGACACTCTCAAAATGTTGTAAATAAAATTTCAGCACGTTTCTAAACCAATTCCCGTTTTAAACCATTCAATTTTATAAGAATCAATTCATGTATCGTAGATCTTATGCAAAATCCATTTATTTTTTAATTAGTTGCAAAAAAAATGTTGCAAGCTCGTTTTCTCTGAACCAGCGGAGTTTTGTCTCGTGGTAATTAGTTTCGTATTTTTTTGTTTAAATCTTGATAATGTAAGGTATTCTTAGGGAAGTAGAATTCCAAGAATAGGTATTTATTATGGCGCCAACATGGCGGCGTCACGGTAGATTTACACCCATGTATGTTAGGTATGTACATACATACAATATGTACGGAATAAGTATATGCATTTGGCAAAAGGCGCCAAAAGGGGTGTGGTTTTTCCGAACGGGAAAATAAGAATTGGCCATCGTTTTTAATGTACATAGATTAAAATTTTACACTTTTACAATAACTAGAATAATGCCGATTTTGATAGAACATAGTACCGTTTAATACAAAAATAAATCGGGTTTCTCAGGACTCTAGAAATTACTAAGGCTACTTTCAGGCGAAGCTATAGAACACTTTTTGTCATATTTGGTGTCAATAACATTACTCCTCGACTCTTCCGCTTACTGATCAGACATTAGACAGTCGAGAGCTGAAATCACGAAATTGCAAATTGGCTAATTGGTTGATCATCGGCCTAGATTAGACGAAGAAATACGGTTTTAAATATCAGTAAGAAGTATAAACTTGACTTGAATTACTACAGTAAGAAATTTTCTTCTATATTCTGGTTTTATGCGAGACATTGGTATTGTTCATGTTTTTATTCTATGATAAAATTTAAAAACGAACTTTACACTTTCTTTAATATCTGAAAGAATTCAATTTCAAAACAGCTAAGGTAGGTACATAAAATTGTTTACAAAGCGTTTAAAATAAATCAACAATTTATTGTAATATGGGACAAGTTGACTTTTTTGCTCATTTGATATCGATAGTAAATGTATTCATGTTACCGAATAAAGAACGAGAAATCGACAATTTAGAAAGTTATTTTTCGTACGGTATATGATTGCCTGTAATTTCCGTTTCATCTAGCTGTCGCTCGGCAATTTCCTGTTTCCCGGAGGGTTCATAAATCGCTCTAAATATATATCTCAAATTGTATGAAATACACAGAAATCGGTTATATAAAACAATGTAACAAGCCACGTGGACGCGCATAAAATGATTTAGTTTGACAGTTTAAAACATGTATCGTTTTTTTTTATACCAATGCTTTGCGTCTCTCAGAAATCCGTCTTTTTTTATCTGAAAAATGGACCACAACAAAAATAAGTCTATAAAAAATCTGCTGCATTCATTGATATTTAAAACCCAATGTACTTTTTTTACATAAATCTCTTTAGACATTTTGCTGTATCAGAGAGTTCGTCGAACTTGTGTCTTTATCACCTCTACGTCGGGGTGACCGTTCTTCATCCCCTTTCAGCCCGCCTACATAATACTCGTATTACGTTCAGTACACATACTACTTTAGTGTCTGTACCACCAGACGAGAAAAGTGACGATACTCTATTATAATATATACCATATGTATCAGGGTTGTCAGATGTCTGGTATTAACCGGGCGACCGATTTAAACCGGACACTTTGTAACTTAGTGTGGACTCAAATGAGCCTACACTGCACGTTTCGTTATAGACACTGCCACCTTACGTGACTTGTACAAACGGAATGCGTAAAGTCAGTAGGTACGGTGTCGGTCATAAATGTGCCTTGTATACATATGGTATATACCCTAATGAAACGGTAACTAAAAAAGTCTAGTGATTCGGTTCAAAAGCATTCGTCTTATTTTGGTAGTAAAATATTTCACGATAGCTCTGCGAATTTTTTTTAGAATATCAGAATCAAACGTTTTTTTACTATTTAAAAGTATCCCAGTAATTGGAAAAAAACACCCCTCAATAAAACTGTAGTCTGAATATACTTCCCTACTAATCTGAGAACCCTGGTATAATATATTTGAGTAGGTGTGAAATCTGATCGGATTTTTTTTTAAAGAATAACCCGCAAAGCCTCTACTTTTCAAGTCAGCAGGTAGGAAAGTAAGGATAGGAAAGGCGAATGTGAAAAACACATCACAAATACCCAGACCAATTGAAAAGATATCTTTCTTGAATTTATTTTGCAATTGGCGAGAATCGAACCCGCGACGCCAGTTTCGCAGTCGAGCGTCTACCCAACTACGCCACGGCGCCTGTCTGTGAAATAACTTGAAATTTACTGTATTTTTTAGTTAACTGCAGTAAAAATAGCGACCAAATATATCGTTTTCTAGCGGATAATAATTCATATACGAGTATGAAGTTCTCACATGATATGCTAAATACAGTGACATGGAATGAAGTTACGTATGTCTGTTAAATTATGTACCTAATGGTGCTAGGGGAGATGCTCACGAACGTGCTTGGGATAAATTAGTTAATCCGTGTCACATTAGATAATACTGTCCGAGATTTCAGCCGTACAGCCCTTAAATATTTCATTTCTTTATTACCATAATGGATCGAAATTTTTTGTACTACGTACTTTGCAAATTTAAAGAATAACTAATCTTCTCTATATGGAAATAAAAGAATTAAACTATAATCCTGAAAGCTATTTTTTTTAAACTATGAAACATTTGACGAGATCGCATCGAATTACAATTATTCTATTCTAACCCTCATCCGCACCCAATGGTGCATAGGGCACTGCATCGTATGGAAGGAGTGTCATCTTGATTGTTTAATACGCCAAGGAAAGGTGATTAGCCTTGCGCTTTAGGTTGCGTCCAGGGTGATAATAAATAAATATTAGACTGAAAAACCTCTAATATTTATTTTGACCCTCTCGGGAATCGAACCCGGAACCACCAGCATGGTAGCACTACACTATGGAGGAGGATAAAAATTACATTGGGAATAATTAATAGAATATTTCTATTTTTTCTTGCTAACCGATTTTCTAGTGAAGCGTTTTACAGTGTAAATGTTTACAGATCGGTATGCAATAATACAATTTAATACCTATTGTGATTAAGTTTAGTGCCATTGTTAAGTTATTATAAACATTGATGCATTAATATTTATTTACATATGATAAGCGATAATATTATGATTATTTTACAGAACACATGCTAGAATGTCATGCACAAAAGTGCAATTCTGATACGGATAAAACTTTCCGATTTTAAAGCTTTGTGAGTATATATGTATATACACATGTCTCTAGTGAAGTTCTAGCGATTCAAGAACAAGGTTTCTAAATTGGTTCATGTAAATGGAACTTCCAAGAATTTGAGTAGTGTGGTTGTCAATAATGAGTAGAATTGGTGAATGTTACACGTGTGTAAAGTGATCACTTGAACCAGCCTATGACGGTCGTCAGCCCCATAAATACCCAGACTTCTATATTCTTTTTTTTAAATAATGTTTTACTTAGTAAATACAATTATTTCTTAAAATCTACTGTGACACGTGTTTCGATGCATTCCGCATCATTTTCAAACACCGTATGTAGATTTTAAGTAGATTTTATCACAGTAGATTTTAAGAAATAGTGGTATTTACTAAGTGAAACATTAATTAAAAATGGATAGATTTTACCACAAAGTGACTGCCGAATCAATTAATGAAATTCTATATTCTTCTTCATCTTTGATGAGATGTCAAAAAATTAGATAACTTTATATTCACAATTATCTAACTTTATCAAATATTTAATTCTTCCGGAGGCATTACAAAAATAAATTGTCACTACCATGGGCTCACAGAAATATAAATTCTAGAAATTACGAACTAGGTAAAACAAAATTTCATGAAATTCTGGTTACATGGTGTAACAGCCCCTGGGATTAGTGGGACTTTTTTTTAATTAATGAGAAAGGTAAAAAATATTTTTAGCCTCCAGCTTATCCATTTTGTAATTTGTTCAAATATTTCAAAATGGCTCGAGGTAAATTAAGGTATTTTAAATATTATTTGAAATAAGTCGTTCATTTAATCAAAGAATGTGAAATAATAATTTTAAATGTTGTAATTACGGGAGTAAAAAAAACTATGCTATAATGTCAGTGATATATAATATATAGAATCATATCGAAATAAATTTATAAATGTCGACTACATATCGCTCACTCCTTTCAAGAACGTCATAAATCAAAAAACTTGATTTCTCAGGAGAACGTTTTTAAAGTTTAAAAATATAATACAATGTTTTAAAAAATAAATATCAAGACACTTATTGAACCTTTTATTATGCAACAGATCTCTTTAGGTAAATCTGAAGGTTTTTTCTCCATTTGAAAAATATTTAGTATATTTAAAAAAAATAAATAAACAATACCTTTTCTTCAAAATGCAAAAATAAACTTTCTTACCTGTAGCGGGTAAATATTAAGTTTAAAATATGCCGCTTTTGCTGGGATATAGTACATTTTCTGGGCATTCCGAAAACATGCACAACTGAAAATTGACGATTTTTGATTTATGACGTTCTTGAAAGGAGTGAGCGATATGTCATGCGTAAAATTCTCGGTAATATGTTTCCAAATCAATAGCAAAATTATTTTGCTAAATTGCTGAATCCGCTGACTGAACGTTAGCAATTATATATTTGCATATATGCTATAAAAAACTCTAACATTTGCAAAAACACTCGTATAATAGATTCATTCGCATATAAAAATATCGACCCAATTCAAAACCATATCCGGAGACCTTTATTTAAATTCCCAAGCTTAGGTCTTGTTCGATATACAACACTTTTCTACAATTTTTGAAGAAAGGAAAATTGAGTTATTATGTTATACTGAAACATTTCCATTCAATAATATATTCACGTAAAGCTATGCGGCTTGTATTTAAAAATAGGAGTCCAATCTCAAAGTAAGCGATATTACCACCCGACTCAAAAACTTCAACACAAACTATAATATACTATGCTCCTTATAAATGAAAATTTAATGCTGGTTATATAAATTTTAATACAAAGAAAAGGGTATTTTAATGGAGGAAATAAAATCCTTTGTATTGATACATAAATGTTCAGATTCTATTTGTAATAAAACAGGCGGGAAGATTCAATTACTTAATAGACCAGGATACATCTGACTACATATTATTGACTACCACACTCTGAAGCATCAATTGATACATCTCATGCGCACTTTGACCTTAACGAAATTGAGGAATGCAATAGGTCGTAAAATTAGAACTATCAACCATTAATATCAACCAAACTATAACACCCAGTTTCAAGAAATTACAAATTTAATTTCTAAACAAAGACTCCACTGTCTATCGATTCCAATACTTATAGTATCCGCGTATTTACATTAATTATTTCTTGGTATGAGATACTAAGTTTCCAAATGAATTCCAAATAATTTTAAGCTCCAGACTGGTTTAATATTGAATTAATAGCACTGTATGGTTCTCATAATTCAATTTTCTCTCTAATTAGAGCCGCAGTTAATCTGCACTCGAAACCGTCGTTTCACTCGGGGTTACTCTCGCAATAACCAAACCACCCTTTCCTAAAGGAACGCCCTGTATTTATAAACATATTTTAGAGAACTACTTGCTCAAGTGGAAAATATACATAAATTATATAAAGCAAGTGGAATGGAAGCCGAGTATAAATTTGAGTATTATTTCGCGGTACCGTCTTGTACTGGGTGGATAAAATTGAGGAACAAGTTGAGTAGAAGGATTTACGGTCGAAAGCGGAGGAATGGCGCGTGCATACGCGAATTTTATTCGTTTTCCTGAAGTTACATATGGAAATGTGGTGAATGATAGCAAATAAAAAATGATAATCAAGCTGTTAGAAGTGGATGTTATCAAATGGAATGAGTAAAAATAAACAAACTATTGATACCGAGCATCAATGTATAATACATATATTTAACCGGACGAATCAATTAAATGAAAATATTAATTTTAGTCAAGTAACTCTATAAGTTGGCAAAAGAAGGATGAAAGTAGACTGAATGCAGTTGGAATGTGATCTCTCAGAAGAATGTGCGACAGAACGATGTATGATAGTTGTTCGAATAGTGAAATAAGGAAAGAATGCAAAACTGTGATAAGTATTATCGATAAAATTAAGAAAGGTGTGTCGAGATGGTTTGGACATGTATGTAATGAATGAGTGAGGAAAGAACCGTAAAAAAAATATGAGGCGAATGTTATTGTAAAAAGGAGCAGAGGAAGACCGAGAAAAACTTGGCACGATCAGGTATGCCAAATACTTGAAATCGGTAAGGTTAAGAGTCGAAACAATCGGCGAGTATGTATCAGGAGATGAACGTGAAAGAGGCGAAGAATGTTTGCAAAGACAAGAGTGGTGTGGCGTGATGGTGAGTTAGTTAGTTAGTTAAGGAAAAAAATAGCCAAGTATTTACAAAGATCTCTCGGTTACTTAGTATTGCAAAAAATAAATAGTCAACACCATAAACAACTTGAAGCAGGAGTAGTTTTAGCACGTCTCGTAAAATATTGAACAGTATTCAAATAATTCCGTTTTTTATGATGTCATTGTCCGTTTCCTGGCGAATGATATAAAGTAAACAATAGAACTAAAAGCATACTGTAGGGAATTTCACTCCATTTCCATGAGTTATTTTAATTGTTGTTACGTGTTTAAGAAATAAACACAGCTGTTTGACGTGTGAGTATTATTATTTATGTACACACTATACTCGTAATGGCAGGTCCGTAGCTGAACACCAAACACCCGCCAAAGGAAAACGGGAATGAATATTTGACAATACACAGAAAGGCGAGAGGAAATTCGACAGGGATGCTTCCTTTATTTTAATCATTTATGAATGTAACGGACACGATCCGGGGATTTCCCACGAGTGTAGGTAGACTAGTCAGCCAGCAGAGGGCACGTGTGGGTGAGCTACCCCAGGAAAAACCTCCCTCCGTACATATTTACAGGACGTACATACAGGTAGGAAGGGACTCCAGACGGGAAATACGCAGGTAAATATAGAATGAAGCCATATTTAACTTTCGGCTCAAATAACGCTAAGCCGAAAGAATTTTATTATTTATATTAAGCTCTTTAAATTTCCTCTACCGCTATTTATTCAAACCAATGATGCATTCGCTACTACATCAAAGTGATTTTTTTAAACCTTGATTGTATTTTTGTTTGAAAATCTGACTCACTATTCAAATTCTAGAACCGGAGTAACGTTTTTTTATAGATTTTAAACATCGTTTTTATACCTTTTAATAAGACGATTACTTATTGGATACAAAAATTGTCGCGATTTTAATCTTTTTCCCTCCATTGAATCGATCTGAAACTTCGTACACTTAAGTAAAATATATTTAAAAAAGGTGTATTTGAAAAAAAATACATCGTAGAAATCCGATTCCAAAACTTCCTCACATAAACATCGAACCGCAGCTGCGCTTGCAAAAAAAATGATACAACAAAATATTCGTAAAACAATATATGGCGTACACTATTCCTGGTGTGTAGAACTTACAGTAAATAATAATTCATTATTATATTGACACCGTGTCGAGCCAATTAAATGCCCTATGAACTATAATTTGTGCGAATAAGAGTTAAATATGGTTTTATAGTCATGAATATGCATGTATGTATTTCATATTTAAATAATTAAAAACTAAAAATATTTTTAATCTACATTATAATAATAATGTGTAATACATTATATAATAATATTATAAAACCCTTATCCGCACCCCAATGGTGCATAGGGCACTGTGTCATATAAACGCAGTGTTATCTTGATCGTTTACACATGAAGGAAGGGTGATCAGCCCTCCGCTTCAGGTACCAGTCCATAGTAATATTGAATAAATATTACAGTAAAAAAATCACTTATATTTATTTTACCCCCCTTGGGAATCGAACCCGGGACCTCCAGAACGGTAGCCGAGCGTGCTGACCATTACACTACGGAGGCGGACATAATACATTACACATACATTACATCATACAATATATTGCACTTTTAAATTTTCAACCCCAAAAAGCATAACTTTAAATATTTTATTATTTTATTTATTAGAAAATGCACGCAAATGAGGACAAATTGAGATAAAATACATTCCAACCGTTAAATATGTAAGTAGAATAAAAAGTCATGTAAAATCCATTTGCAAATTTTCATGATTGGCTTAGTAGAAATGTTTACATAAAAGCTTTTTGGGTAAGAAATTTTAATTTCCATTACATTTATCCACTCAACACTGTGTGAAATACAGATACCTGTATTTTTATCATGTAGTACATAAGCTAGTACTAAATAATAGTAAAAGATTTGTTTTTAAGTCCTTTTTAAAAAGGAAAAATTCCAAATGAGAATAAAAATGCAAACAAGTAATATTCTTAAGAAAAATATATTGAAAATAAAATTCTCACATCCTACACATTGGTGTTTATTTAATATTATTATGGTTTCGCCGAAAAATATCAACAAAAATCATCAATCGTAATATTTCAATTCCATTTAGTGAAGCCTTTTTGTTAAACAAATCGATAAAGCCCACACAGAGAATAATTTATGCGCGTAAACCATAATTCGTAAATAACGCCTACATACAAAAGAAAAACCAAAGCATTTTACGAGTGTAAAAGAATGTTATGGATGTTAATGTAACAAAATTTTGAAAAATGTTTTTGATGAACAATGCGAAATTTGTTTTTGTAAAAAAAATACTACTACCGACCTTTCTCCGTACTTAATGGTGCATAAGGCACTGCGTCAAATTGGTGCATTATTTATCTATCGTTTTATTAGATGAAGGCAATGGTATCTCCTGCGCTTCAAGCACCAATCATGGAAATATTAAATAAATATTAATGTGGAAAACACAATTTATTATGAACCCCTCTTGGAATCGATCTCGGTACCTCAAGCATCCGAGCCACACGCGCTAACCATTTTCCTACGGAAGCGGAAAATATTATCATGCCTTCATAAAATTTTATTTATTCATTTTATCATACACAAAATAACAGTTTTAAATTTACAATGTTGTGTCCTCGTTCAGTTTGAGATTTTAACTGTAAATACAGGAATATGAACTCTTAAGTGAACTTAAGAGATTATATAAATATTATGTTAAGTGAACTCTTAAGTGTAACACTTTTTATGGTACACATAAAAATATGTCACATTCAAATGAGGGGGGCCCTGGGCGTCCATTAAGCCCCATTTTAATTAAGTAAAATACACTTTTGAGAGGTTCAACAATAAATTTACAGAATCAATATCTCAGTCAGTAGTAACGTTGGAACGCCCTGTAAATTTTTCATCAAAAAAAATATTCCATTCCCCCATCTGAAAACATTTCAGCCCGATTAAATTACATTCGGGGTAATTAAAAACTCATTTATAAAATGAGACTAGGCAAAATTTTCCCCAATTACTATCATAATTAAAATTTAGACAAAATGAAAAAAAAAATTTTTAGATACCACATGAAAAGGTTTTTTTCTCAATATTTATACACCTATATTGATATTAAATTTATGTTTTTAACCGACATATCTTGGTAGAACTTCATTTTATATGAGAATAAAACATTGAAAAACACCCTTTTTCGCTTCTATTCTCGTGACCAGCAACCGGGTTTCGTCATAACCGACATCATCAGACTGGGGGGAGGAAAAGTTTAAACTATAATTTTACAATAGATAATTTTGGATAAAATTATGGTTCTAATCCCCTGCGTTGTTTCGTATATGCAATGAAATTTGCCTTTCACTAGTCTGGTGATGGCGGTGATGACGAAACCCGGTTGCTGGTCAAATAAAATAAACGTGGTAAAGGGTACTTAGTTATTATTTATCCTTAAATATTGAAATCAGATTTAATTTTTTTCAAATAATAATATAACTAACTTACTAACCATCGCCCACGCAATACAACGCAAAACCACCAATAAACGTTCTTCGCCTCTTCCACATAGAAGCTTCTCTTCTATATACCCGCCAATTATTCCGACTTCCGTCCTGACCA
Organism: Brachycentrus maculatus; assembly: GCF_059751285.1. Classification (NCBI taxonomy): domain Eukaryota; kingdom Metazoa; phylum Arthropoda; class Insecta; order Trichoptera; family Brachycentridae; genus Brachycentrus; species Brachycentrus maculatus. The sequence continues at coordinate 1,665,110 of NW_028280764.1, forward strand.
ATTTCAAGTATTTAAAATACTCAATCATACCAAGTTTTCCTCGGTCTTCCTCTACTCCTAATTTCAAATACATTCGCATCATAATCTTATTTAATTAAGTCAACGGTGTTCATTTTATTGTACTTCATGTGCCTAGTAATTATTAGAAATATAATAATATTTTAGTAAGTAAAGAAATTTATCCTCATTAAATGAAAATATTTGAGGAATAATGCTTATTTAGGCACCCTTAGTTTATTGCGAAGCATATCACTTGCGATAAGTTATAGGTGAGATATAATAAGCTTACCCTTACAGTTTTGATTAATGTGAGAATAAAATATTATTGAGAATGTTACCTTCTAGTATTTTTATTACTTCAAGGAAATGTTTGGAAAGTAAATAATATATAATACATATTAATTAAATTAAATTTAAAAAAATACTAGGTACCTACAGGGAAATGGTGAAGATAATTAAATATTTTAATATTTTTTAATAAATAGTATTTTCTTAATTGTCACTTTGTGGTAATCTATCAATTTTTAATTAATGTTTTACTTGGTAAATACCACTATTTCGTAAAATGTATTGTTACACGTGTTTCACACCGTATGCGCAGCAACGTCTAAATTTTAGAGTTGTGTCCTTGGGACGTTAAAGGATGAAGAGGGGGTAGAAGCCGTTTCTTTTTATCAGTGGAAACATGTACAATAGAAGAGAGGCTTTAGCCATTGTCATATTATTAATTATAGGTTTATTATAATTTAAATTTTAACGAATTTCTATTGTTTCAATCGCAATGTAATCATCCTTCAACATTCTAAGGACTCTAAAATTCAGACTAAGCTTCACATACGGTGTTTGAAAATCGTGCGGAATGCCTAGAAACACGTGTCACAATACATTTTAATAAACAGTCGTATTTACCACGCAAAAGTTAAATTAAAAATAGATAGATATTACCACAAGTGACTGCCGAATCGATTAAGGAAATACTATTTATTTGAATAGATAAATAAATAGTATTTCATTAATTTTATTAAACCTTCGATTTCACGAGTAATCTTTCGATTCAATAGGTTATTCATTTACTCCATTCGGTACACCAAATCCTAAACAAACGAAGTGAATTCTCTATTCTGAAAGAACCCTCGCAGTAAAAAACAAATCATTTGCATACCAACGGGCTATGTGGCAGTTCTTTTTCATGCTGGTTCTCCTGAAAAGGCGAACTTTCAGCGTAATTAGGAACGAACAAGGCACGGTGTAAATCCTTAGATCCCACCTCCTATGAACCTGTATAAAGTGACTGTGTAAATAAATTATAAGCTTCATTTGAATACCTAATTGGATTCACGCGTTAGGATAATCCAATGGGAATCTATAAATTAGATGTTAATTTTGTTGTTAGTACAAATACGAAAGGTTTCCTTTGAACCTTTAAAAAAGTTTGTAAATCGCTATCGGGTGGAAACGTTATCAATCGGAATTTATATCTGCCAATAATAAGTCACTCAAAAAATATTACAACCAACTAAATATGATTACTTATTACATCAAATATCCGGGTGAAAAATGACACAAAAATAAATTAGTTTTAATGTTTTGTGATACTAAATTAATTCCTCTAATTTTAAATGAAATTTACCGAAATCATTATCATATTATAATTACGTACTGTACTGCGTAGTAGTACACTGTAGTGTTATTGCAAAAAATAAAGAAAACTGTAATTTTAAAAATCCAAAAACAAAGAATGAAATATTTAAAAAATAATGAGGTTGTACATAAAATAAAAGCTTCAATCAGCAGACCTAATTACGCTTCGATAAAATACTTGTATTATTACCCAAGTTCAAAATTTATGTACACAGGAGTATAGTTAAAATTTCTAAATTTATGTTCAGTATGGTGCTGACGTACATCGGATATTGATTATCTGTTATTTCGAGGCGATGAAAGTTGGAACAAGTTTACTTTTGTTACAAAAAAGTATTGATCCGTATAAATATTTCAATTTCCTTGTAAATTATATAGAAGGTACGTAATTTAACTTGTAGAAGGGTAAAGATTAATTTCGATTCAATAGAAATTCGGTAATAACATGAAAATATCTAGTTTAGAAATTTCACCAATTTGCTAAGAAAAATTACAAGGCAAAGTTAAATCATGACGAACTAAACACTTTTGATATTATTGATATCAAATAAACAAATAAAAATAAAATAACTGTATATAATATATAATACATTATTATAACGTTAAAAAAAATATTGCACATTTTTAATACCGCATCTATATTTAGCACGGCATACTGAAATTGCATTGTTTAAACACGGCATTTTTTTTTTCATTTATAATCGTTGAGTCATTAGGAGTCTAAATCTATTTTTTCGGGACTACAACACGTTTACATTATCAGTTGACATCTTAAACAATGTCTATTTTTAACTATATATTGACAAAAGAGCCGGTTTTTAAAGGATTCCGCCTATTTTCATTGTTATTTCATCTCATTCCTTTCAAATTTTCAGCTGTGCATATTTTCGGAATGCCCAGAAAATGTACTATATCCCAGCAAAAGCGCCAATAACTTAATATTTGCCCGCTACAGGGCAGAAAATGTTGTTTTTGCATTTTGAAGAAAATATATTGTTAGTTTTTTAAATATACTAAATATTCTTAAAATGGAGAAAAAACATTCAGGTTAAATAAATTATAAGCCCTAAAAGATCTGTTGCACAGTAAAAAGTTCAATAAGTGGCTTGATATTTATTTTTAATACATTGTATTATATTTTTAAGCTTTGAAAACGATCTCCTGAAAAATCTAGTTTTTTATTTATGACGTTGTTGAAAGGAGTGAGCGAAATGTCTATAAATACCGACACATATCCAGATATTTGGAAAAAAATGTGAATATTACGCCAATATATAAAAAAAAGTGATGACTTATGCTGATTTTTTTAAATGACTAATGCTTTAAATAAATATAATACATGAAATAATAACAATCCTATTTTTAGTACACAAAATGTTCAGTTTGAATTATTTTAATTCAAATTTACGTGAATTCGGACAACCCTAGTATTTCACGCTGAAATGGATGTGGTTCTCGATAAAAGATAAGACGGGTGCGATGGTTATGACCTCACATTGAAATACAGATGGTGATAAAAATACTTTTTGTTGTCAATGCATTATGTGTGTATTTTTATGTATACTCAACATTCGAAACACGTGGTAAAGAACAATAAATGCTGTGTTGAGGAATTCGTCTCATATTTTAACAAAAAATCCCCTTTACTAAAAACGTTACATATGCACGTAAATATCCCGAGCAAAGGGGGATATCTCAAACACGGGAAATCCCCAGCACGGCATATTTCGATGAGGACACATCCCTATAACGTTTTTACGTTGTTTTTTTTTCGCATACCTCTAATTATAATATGTATACATTTGTTGATATAAATATAAATAAATTAATCACGAATTACAAACGAAAACATTTATACACATATTTTTTTTTAAATATATTAATAGCCAACAGGCCACATTTGTAAAGATAAGAAAAAATATGTTCTAATATTTTGCAGATCTAACCAAATGAATTATAACACATACCCAATATTTTCAAATAATTTAATAAATATAAACATGAAAAATAAATTTTTCCATGGCTTAAAACAATAATTATCTACTATCGTGGGTTTGATGAGCTTTTTCTCAAAATCTAATAGAGGATTTAAATTGATTCAAGATCATCAAAAGTTGTATAAAAGGATTATAAATAAATAATTTATTTAATTCATATCAGATTTACTTTTGTGCGTCTGGACACAACTTTTGTCCCGGTATATAAGTATTTTTATAGAAATCTTTCATTTAAATCAGTTGTACGTGACACTTTGTAGATAAATTGTTATCAGTTATTAGTACCGAAATGAAAAGAATTAATATGTGCAATAATTTAACTCACCAGACAGCGCAGACAAAAGTATTCTGATCAGACACGTCCTGCCTCTACGGAACCAGGAGAGCAACAATCGGCGAGACAAAAGACCTATCCCGCAGGAGGCGAGGGCTAGAGCTGGTGGCGGGCACCGAGTCGAAAAAGATGTCTGATGAATTTGCAGACATAAATTTTGCGTAATTAAAGGAATTTAATTTAAATAAATAAATGTTTGGTATGTACTTAATCTACGCATTGAATGGTTGAGCGGGGTTGTACATCATAAAAATTATGATTACGATTTATGGGTACGGGAAACTACCTGAAGACTTTAATGAAGATAAACGAGAAATGAAGATGAAGACTTTAGAAGATTTTTAATGATAGTTCGAAAAAAGGTAGAAATGATCTTTGAAGAAAGAAAGAAAAGTGTAGTCTTAGGAAGGAAAAAATACTATTATTTATCGTAAAAAATATTCCAATTATTTGTTGCAAAAATAAGTATATATTTGAAGAAGAAAAAACTTACAAATCACTCAATAATAAGACAAAAAAGCAACAGATTTTATACATGGAGTAACACTAAAATGTTGACTGACTGTGCCACACAAAACCAGTATCAAAATTATATAGTTTATATTTTCTTAGATTTGAAAAAAACATTACATATTTTTAAATAAATTTTATAAAACACACCTAGATAATATGAAAATATTTTATAAATAATCTGATTTAAAAGGAATAAATACTTTTAAAAACCTTTTACACGTTTTCTAGGATTTTGAAACAAAAAATAATGATTAAATAAAAATCAGAACATATAATATATTGCCATTTACTACCAATTTTATATCTCTCCATATTACTACCAAGATGAAGTGCAAATATAAAAAAGAATATATTAAAATATTTGTACTCCAACTGAAAACTGAATTCGATGTAAAAAATCAAATTGTGTGAGGAATTTTTGACTAGCGGCAAAAATTTCATTGGATTTCATAAAACTACCTACTGAAAGTCGAGCCCGATACGAGACAGTACGGTCTTATTATTATTGCAAAGGGGAGTTTTTGACAAATAGAGGGGAATGGCTGCAAGAAGCTTGAAAAGTCCTATATAGCTTAAATTAAAAATATATATATCAATAAATTATTGCATTCCTATACCTATATACGATGAAAAATGTTTACACTATTCTTTCTATAAATGTGGAGCAATAAATTCATGGCGCCAATTTTGCTCATATTTTTTAAAAATGGTACATTTTGACATCAAGTAGAAAAGACAAATAGTAAAAATGTGGATTGTGTAAGATACAGAAATAGTTTTTCACAACACGGTTGATTTTAGATTTTGGCGCGGAGCATTCATATGACTTGCCTCAAAATAAAACAAAAATAATATTTACTTAAACGTGTGTGAATAAATCCTAATAATAAAATGGATTGATATGGTAGCGTTTAAAACTCACTGATGCAGTCCGGCAGGCTGTCGTCCCAAGTATTGTGCCTCAAGCAACGAAGAGATCTCTCCCGCCTCTTGGTGTCTGGAAAAACGTGCCCAACACAACACATGTAATGCGCGCGGCCGCCATCGCGGTACACGAGATAGCCGTCCCGCGGCGCTGCCGGCGTCACGCAACCCAGTGCTGCCAACAAAAAAATATGAAACGTCAGTTTTGCCGCCATTTACAAATCTGAAACCGTTAAAAAACCTGAAATTCAGAACCATTATTTTTTAAAAATTTAACGATCTTACCATGACTAGATGATCAGACAACAACAGCGTATTACCTCATTAAATAACAATCATTATTACATTAAATATGTTATAAGAGGATTTTTTTATATTCGATAACGGTAACTTCAAACCGATTGTTTTTAAAACATTTTTCATGAAAATCTGAATTTTATATGTTGGATAATATTGATCAAATAGATACAACTAAAGAGAATGACGTTTGTAATGCACAGAATTACTTTTTTTTTTTTTTTTGTAAACTACTAAATACATAAACAGATTTTTTTAAAGTAATATTTGATAAATCGTTGAAATAATGCAGTTATATTGTTTTTTATTGTGACTTTCAATTAATGTAAAAAAAATCCGATAGGAATTATTTACCTAATCTATAATTTCTCAATAACCGATTGTGAAATAGTTTACATAATTCAAATAAAAGCTGTATTAGTAGAAAAAGAGCAGAATCTAGTGCCTTGTCATATTCTTAAAAAGGATGGGAATATGCTTGTTAAAAATATAATTCTTCCCTCCTTTATGTTGGGTGTACCTTTGTTGTTTGGGGTTTGAATAGAACTCTTTTAAACTCACAAAAAAGTAGAAATTATCTCATTTAAAATAATTTATTACCTATTACTTTATTTATGTAATATTAATTACACTCTCTGTAGTTATAAATTATTCATCATATGTATTATTTCATATTTATCATGTTATAACGTAATATTTTATAGAAAATATTTAAAGGGATAAACCCAACACATTATAATACTCGATATAAAATTATATGGAGATTAGATCCAATAAAAAATCAACCTGTATTGTATAAATATCACAAAGACACAGAAAAAAATTTAGGCTTAATTTTTTTAAAAGACACAGAATAAAATTTAGGCTTAATTTTTTCCAGTATACTGCTTTTATTTTTAAAAAAATCCTAAAATTATTTCAGTGAATACACCTTCTGATGTCTATCATCTTCCTCGAAAAACTTTAACCAAATCACTATGGTATTATAATGGTGCTCAAACTTCAAGCCAAATTTGAAGTGGCTACTTAATCCTAATCTTTAGAAAAGTACCGAGCTTAATGGTAAGCACTGGGTTAGATAGCAAGTAGGTCAGAAGGCTAACTTACCGAACCGTGTCCTAACGGTAAGTACTTAACTACACAATCTTTAGCAGAATCGTAACTTTTAATAATCATTGTAAAATCTGAACTTCTACCCTCAGAAAGAAAGGACGAAGGTCTTCCTAACATTAGGATAAGCAAACAAATTATTGTAATAAAATATATCTGTTCCTTTCCTATTCAAGTAAACTAATGTTTTTTTATATAATTTATATTTGAAGCACTAACATTGTGATTTTCTATTTATGATTGAAATATAACATTGTTTTAAAATCACTATAAATATTATTATGGTGATTTTAAAACAAAGTTACATTTCGAACTAATATCGCTTTTTTTATTATTATTTTACATTTAAAACAAAAACAAAAACATCGTTACCCAGCATTTAGGTACATATAACATCTCAAGATGATTTCTTTTAAATTATATTGATGGAGATAAGATAAATATAATGAAAGAATATTACAAGAATTGAATAATTTATCGTTTATTTGAGGAAGTGTTTAAAATTTGAAGGTAGTAATTTTTGAAAACATAAAAATAATGTTCTTAATTTTTTCATCTTCTTGATAAACCTTATCTACACTCAATAGTACATAGGGCACTGCATCGTTTTTTAACAGTTCTATCTTTAACGTTAAATACATGAAGGTGATGAGCCCTGCGCTTCAGGTACCAGTCAGGGTAATACCAAATAAATATTAGAATGAAAAATCATTTATAATTATTCTCACCCCCTGTGAATCGAACCGAGGACTTCCAACATGGTACTTAAACGCGCTGACCACTACGCTACGGAGGCGAATATTATATAGATATAACCCATATTTTTTAAATTACCAATGAGTATTTAAACAAATCGATGCTTTGAAACATATTTCCGATTTTGATTTTTGAACATCAATTCGCTTTAGTATTTTTGGTATTTTTATATTTCTTGAGCGTCTAAAACAACCCTCTAAAAATTCAATTATAAAACTTTGAATAATTTCTTTAAATAAGGCATCCCTTAATTTGATTGTAGAAAAATTAAAACGATAAGATGAAGAAAAAAAACACTTGAAATTTGGCACTTTCTCCTGAGGGTAAAAGTAGAAAGGTAGGGTAGATTCCTGGGAATATAAGAAGCTGACTGAAACAACGCTAAGTGTTCTCTTAACCTGAATAATTAATGTAACTCCCCCTCCCCTTGTGCTATCTTTACTCTAGGCATTTTTTGTGCTCTGGAAAAAAATACAGAGACCGAAGCGGAATTAAATTTGAAATTAGAATTAAAAATTCTATTGTGTTTTACAGTCCATTATTTTCGTATGGAGGTTAGACTTTTAAAATATTAATCAGGTAGAAATAAAACCATTTTCTTAAAAATGAAAATGTATTAAAATATAGACTGATTTGTATTACAACATTGTTTAACTTACATTTTGGCCCATGATATTTTTTTTGAGTAAATCACCCTTTTTTTTAATTAGTGGATACCTATGCATTAATTCTGGTCTTGAAATGGGAAATAATACAATAGTGCCAAAAACAATTGAGACATATAGATCAGCCATTTCTTAGTCCGCCCTTACAATATAGTGCTTAGCATATTTGAGGTCCCAGGTTCGATTCACAGGGGGGTCATAATAAAAGAGTTTTGTTCTCTGTAATATTTATTTAATATTACCTACTCTGGACTGGTACCGAAGCGCAGGACTGATTACCTTACCATCATATATATTATTAGATTAAAACCAATATTTTTAACTTTTCCACTTTATTTTTATTTGACCAGCGACCGGGTTTCATCGTTACCGACATCATCAGACTGGTCTGGTCATCATCAGACCAGTCTGATGATGTCGGTAACGATGAAACCCGGTCGCTAATCAAATAAAAATAAAGTGGAAAAGTTAAAAATATTGGTTTTAATCTAATAATATATTAAAAATGCAATTCCATCACGAAGTGTCAGTGGATAATATAAATTTACCATCATATAATTAACACCACATCAATTGTTTTCAGTAACCTTTACACCATTGGATACGGAAAAGGTAAGTAGTAGTAGTAATTGTTTAGTATTAAATGACATTTATTCATACTTTACGGGGACCTTATACTGTTATATGTATAAGCTCGTGTAACATTGAAATACAGCTATGTATAACTATGTGTAACATAGAAACTATTTCCCATTTACATGTACATTTAAGCACCCACAACTTGCAATACATTCCATGGTATCTTAAGTAATGCACAATGTGCATATTCCATAAACCCCGAGCGATGGTTTATTCTGTGTAGCGCGTTATTACAAACCATTCTCCACGATAGCATTAAGAACTTACACAAGATACTGCTAGAAGTCTATGAATAAACATAAACCTACACGTGCATATTACATACTAAGACATGTAGTTTGTTATTAAGTTATGCCTGATACGCAAACCGGAGTAATCTAATACCGAAATATGTACAGGGTGGCACAAATTATGATCACCCTACAGGAAAATGCAAAATGAAAAATGCGTATTGCAAAAATTATAACATATAACATTTTCCGGTAGGGTGATTAATTTTGTGCCACCCTGTATTATATTTTAAATTTTACGAATTTATGCAAAGGTACAACCACGTATTTTCTATATCCACACCCTATGCTAAAATAAATATGATGTTGATTTTTTTTAATTAAACGTTAAAAATTAGCTTTTTTAATATCCGAAAATATGAGGATCATAAAATATTAACCTAACATAAAACAAACCTATTGTAGTGGTTTTCTTTTTTTTATAACTTTAACGTAACATATCGCTCACTCCTTTCAAGAACGTCATAAATCAAAAAGTGATTTTTCAGGAGAACGTTTTTAAAGTTTAAAAATATAAAACAATTTATTAAAATAGATATCAAGCCGCTTATTTAACTTTTTACTGCGCAACCGATCTTTTTAGGTTAAACTTGAAGGTTTTTTCACCATTTGAAAAATAACTAGTTTATTTTTAAAAAAATAATTAAACAATACCTTTTCTTCAAAATGCAAAAACAACACTTTCTGCCCTGTAGCGGGTAAATATTGAGTTTAAAATATGCCTCTTTTGCTGGGATACAGTACATTTTCTGGGCATTACGAAAACATGCATAACTGAAAATTTACGTTTTTGATTTATGACGTTCTTGAAAGTAGTGAGCGATATGTAGGTACATGTTATTATCTTAACAAGCGCTGACACTCCAAAGTAGGAATATATCGCATAATACATAATAATATAATGTAACATTCTCAATATTATTAATATTTAAAGCATTTACTTTGTGGTTAGTCATTTTTACTTATTTATTTTTTTACAAAAATGTTAATAAAATTAGTATATAACCACTCACCGAGTTGAGTGGTTTTATACTAATTTTATTAACATTTTTGTAAAAAAATAAATAAGTATAATGTAACATTTCATAATACATACAACTAGATAATCCCTAGTTTTTACATTGTAGAATAACTAAAAAATATACATATATATATATATATATATATATGTATATAAATATATATATATATATATATATATATATATATATATATATATATATATATATATATATATATATATATATATATATATATATATATATATATATATATATATGTATATATATATATATATATATATATATATATATATATATATATATATATATATATATATATATATATATATATATATAATATTATAGTCGAAAGAAGTCTAGGTACCCAAGAATATTTGGTTTCAGCAAGGTTCGGAGAATGAGGATCGACTCACAGCTCCCCTCTTTACTTTCTACGGCGCGCACTTTGGGAGCCCCTGATCAATAGCTAATCAAGGAATAAATAGCTAGTTATAAAATGGTTTGAAAACAAAAAAAAATGCCCTCATTATTTTAACCGAATCGTAATAAATATTAAGATTTTTTAAGTTTTTAAAAAAAATATATTACATCAAAGGGGTTACTACATACCTATTTATTTGCCATGGTTATTATACATACCTCCATTACTAGCCCGTTAGCGGAGATGAAATAAGATTCTTCGTCTAGCAAAATATTAGAATATACGAAATAAGCTTATAACCTTTATAATGCAGCAGGATTCCCCGCTTGGGATACATCTTCTTGGACTTGGTCCTGACTAGGATGTCTAGGGTCTCCCCCTCGGAGTGCAGCACGAGCGGCTGCTCGACCTGCTCGCACGTGGACAGGATCTGCTGCCCGCTCCAGCCGTCCTGGATGCTGAGCCGGTCCACGCAGTCCTCCTCGTACGGCCCTACACCTGAAACACAATAAGCATAAGTATTTTTCCAAACTTTTTCAGGGACTTAGAGACCTTACCCCTGAACACTTAGAGATTTTTTGTCACTCTAATATGTATTCAATATTACCTGTAGCGGAAGGCTGATCACCTTTCCTTCGTGTGTTAACAACGATCAAGATAACACTGCGTTTATATGGTGCAGTGCCCTATGCACCATAGGGGTAACGAATAAGGGTTTGAATACTGTTTTTAACCCTGAAGCTCACGTGAAAATATATTTTTTGGGACCCTTTGATCAAAAATTAAAAGAATATTTATTTTTCTACTTTGAGCGTGACACTGTGACATGTACTGAAAACAAGTATTAAAACCACCTTGTTTTTTTGGACTTAAAGCGGATGTCAATTCTAACTAAATAAAGTAGGTATTATTTGACTTTTTATTTGAGTACACCTAACATTGTACACCCCATCCCGGAAAGGTATTAAGACTTTTAATATGCCTTAAATTTAACCCTAAGCCACATGCAAAAACATTATGAATTAACCTTAACAATTCCATATATTTCATAAAATAATAATTAATGAATTTGTATTTTAGTTAAGTATAGTATTTTATCACATAATAATGTGTACTTCAAAAAACATAATTGTTTTGTCGACTAGCGGCATCTATAGAATTTTGCTATAACTATGTTAGGTACAAGTCGGTAACAAAATGCCTACACGAAATTTATTATTTATGGCGCCACGACGGCGATACTGGCGTCGGCGCCGATATGGCCTTGGTATGAAATATTTATCGAATCTTGCGATAGAATGATAAGAATTTTTAAGTCACGCTCGTTACTTTTATCGTATTTATTTGTTTATTTATGTATGGTTCGCAAACAATGAAAAACACATAACATGAAATGAAATATAGTGCAATACAAATCGTTTAAATGTTTTTCATTAATAAGATGAGAACACAACAAACTTACAGAAACAAGCAAAAGCACAGGTTAAAAAAAAAATAAAAATATATATATATATATATATATATATATATATATATATATATATATATATATATATATATATATATAAATATATATTTATATATATATATATATATATATATATATATATATATATATATATGCATATATATGTATATATATATATATATATATATATATATATATATATATATATATATATATATATATATATATATATATATATACATATATATATATAAATATATATATATATATATATATATATATATATATATATATATATATATATATATATATATATATATATATATATATATATAATGAATGAATAGAAATGTGGTCGTGAAAAAAGAGTAATAACAATAAAACATAATTATAAAAGTAATAAATAAAAGTTACAATTATTTTAAAACTGAATTAAAAAATATTATCGAGTTTGAAATTGACCGATTATACAATATGTATCTGCTAGGCTGATTTTGAAACGGTCGATTATCTTGAAAGATTTTACAAATTTTTAAATTTCTTTGGTGTGAATAATTTTTTTCAATGAAAAAAAAAGTTTTAAATCAACACAGAATGTAATCATTTTAAATGATTTTTGTAATTATTTTTTAAATTATCAAAATATAATAAAATCATCACAAAATGTAACCATTTTTTTTTTTCATTGGTTGACTACTAATTAGCGATAGTGAAAAGTCTTTTCCGGCTCACCGTAGGCTCACTTATATCCATATCATATCCGTATCCATACCACATCGCTCACTCCTTTCAAGAACGTCATAAATCAAAAATCGTCAATTTTCAGTTGTGTATGTTTTCAGAATGCCCAGAAAATGTACTATATCCCAGCAAAAGAGGCATATTTTAAACTTAATATTTACCCGCTACAGGGCAGAAAATGTTGTTTTTGCATTTTGAAGAAAATGTAATGTTTAATTATTTTTAGAAATAAATTAAATATTTTTCAAATGTAGAAAAAACCTTCAGGTTTTACCTAAAAAGATTTGTTGCACAGTAAAAAGTTCAATAAGTGGCTTGATATTTATTTTTAATACATTGTGTTATATTTTTAAACTTTAAAATCGTTCTCCTGAGAAATCAAGTATTTTGATTTATGACGTTCTTGAAAGGAGTGAGCGACATGTCATTATCACATGTCCATACCATCTTAAGCGTTAGACTTATTCAATGGATACGGATAACTGGCGTTTTACGTTTCGATTTCGAAATCATGATTTATTCATGAAAATATGGTAGACCTTTCACACTGATATGGAGGATTTCACCTTCTCATTATTTTCATCAAAATAAAATTTTAACCAAAAAAAGAGGGCCAACGGCACGCGGTGTTCCCAAGCGGTCACCCATCCAAGTACTGACCGCGCCCAATGTTGCTTAACTTCGGTGATCGGACGAGAACCGGTGCGTTCAACATGGTATGGTCGTTGGCGAGTGGAGTAGGGAGATTTTCCTTCATAATGAAATAATGAGAATTTAAAAAGATATAAAACAAAAAAGGGGCCAACGGCACGCGGTGTTCCCAAGCGGTCACCCATCCAAGTACTGACCGCGCCCAATGTTGCTTAACTTCGGTGATCGGACGAGAACCGGTGCGTTCAACATGGTATGGTCGTTGGCGAGTGGAGTAGGGAGATTTTCCTTCATAATGAAATAATGAGAATTTAAAAAGATATAAAACAAAAAAGGGGCCAACGGCACGCGGTGTTCCCAAGCGGTCACCCATCCAAGTACTGACCGCGCCCAATGTTGCTTAACTTCGGTGATCGGACGAGAACCGGTGCATTCAACATGGTATGGTCGTTGGCGAGTAGCCCGAAATAATTGTACATTAAATCTCTACCAATCATATACATAGATCCATCCCAAATGAAATTCGGGCAGGAAAAATAAAAGCAAACGTTGGTACTTACTTCTGAGCGACAGGTCTAGAATGGAGAGACTCAGAGACTGACCGCGTGGCGCGCGGAGCAGCCAGCGGCAGGAGCCGTCCCCCACGTAGTACCGAGGGTAACCGGGGGTTTGCACGAAGCCCTCGCCAGCCAGGATCTCTTCATTGCAGAACTTGGTCACCCGAGATTCTGAGCAATAATGCAATTGACATTTTTATTTTTTTTTAATTACCTAACGTCCAAGAGACTCTGAAATCTAGTTTTTTTTATCCCTTTTATACTCATTTTATATAAACTTTCTTAAAATCAATGTAATGAAAATAATGTAGGAATATCCAAAACAATCATAACCTTCAAAATGAAGAGAGAAAAAAATCTAAACGAATGATTCTATTATATTATCATTAAGGATCTATTATGCATCCTATGCAGTTTCTAACCGCATGAATTACTCACTTTAAATTTGAGTTAAACAATTTATTGGTCCTTAAGAAAAACTAACTAACTAAGCATCACGACGCTTCCCCGCAGGGGTAGACAGAGAGAATAGAACACTACATCAATCTGTCTTTGCACACAATCTTCGTCTCTTACACATTCATACATCTCCTCATACATACACGCCGATTATTCCGACTCCTGATCTGACTACTTTCAAGTATTCGCAATGTTTGATCATGCCAATTTATTCTCGGTCTTCCTCTGATTCTATTACTAACTACATTCGCCTCATAAATCTCTCTGACTAACCCTTATTCACTCATCTGATTCACATGCCTAAACCATCTCAACACACCTGTCTTAGTTTTATCGACAATGCTTATCTCAACTTCGAATTCTTTCCTTCTATCACCATTCTAACATATATCAACCAACGTTTTGCCACACATTCGTCTGAGAGAATGCATTTCGACTGCATTCAGTCCACTTTCATCATTCTTTTGCCAACTCCTTGCTTCACTTCCATACATTGGGTTTAGATGTTAGAATTTAGAACTAGGACTCCATTGAGTAATGCCAGTTTAGCTTTCTCTGATATTTTTTTTCAGTTCTAAGATGTGTAAATATTCAAACGACTGTTCTATGGGCATTTTAAATTAAAAGTGATCTGTATATTTACATTTATATATTTTTTTTAAAACATATTACATACATAAATCATATATACATATAATATTCCCAATGAGTAATTTCTATTTCTCATTTTGGGACATAGGATTAAGGTTAACAAGACTGGAACACAAATAATAAAGTTACAAAAAAGATTTCTTTTAAATAACCAAAACTATCTTTACTATATCTAATACATGGCAAAATATTAAAACAATTAACAGGTATAATAAATAGGCACATGAAGCATATTTAAAATAAATTAATGAGTAAACACAAAGTAAGAATCATATTCAAAATAAACAAATGAGAAAATATAACAAACGAGAAAATATAAAAAAACATAAGGTAAAAACAAAAAAAGAAAATATGACTAATCACTACATATATATCTTTTCATAAAGTACCTTCTCAGATCATTTATTTTGGATCCCCGAATGGGTTTAATTTTATATATCGCTCACTCCTTTCAAGAACGTCATAAATCAAAATTTGTCAATTTTCACTTGTGCATGTTTTCGGAATGCCCAAAAAATATACTATATCCCAGCAAAAGAGGCATATTTTTAACTTAATATTTACCCGCTACAGGGCATAAAATGTTGTTTTTGCATTTTTAAGAAAATGTATTGTTTAATTATTTTCTTAAATAAACTTAATATTTTTCAAATGGAGAAAAAACCTTCAGGTTTTACCTAAAAAATCTGTTGCACAGTAAAACGTTCAATAAGTGGCTTAATATTTATTTTTAATACATTGTGTTATATTTTCATACTTTAAAAACGTTCTCCTGAAAAATCAAGTTTTATTTTTGACGTTCTTGAAAGGAGTGAGCGATATGTCAGGCAGCTGGTTAATATGGGTATTGGCAATATAATTTGAGGATCTTACTCCAAATTTAGTAGTGTTTATCGGCTCCACGTGTATTTTGTTTCCTCGTGTTTTATGATTGTTAAAAATCGGTATGGTGTTGCTGTGAGTCGTTTTAAACATTATTTGAAGCATTGTATTTGTAATCTCATAAGTTGGTAGAATGTCAAAATGTATTATGTTAGTGCTCAAATAAATGTCTTTTACATGAGTGGTGTACGGTAGACGAATCTTAATTTGTGAAGGCACCACGTGAAATAAAATAAAAACGTTAAACTTTGGGCGTGCCTCAGAAAAGACACCTTATCCGACCTTAGCCCTAAAGCCACACATAAATTACGTCTATCGGACGTAATATCAAGTTCCTGACATTTTTGGAATTGCAAAGCCGTGACCTCCCCACTAATTCGATAGAGGATAGACGCTAATGCCGTCTATAAACTAAGTTGAGACATTTACCGCCGACGATCCTTGCGTTCGAGTTTCTTACGTGAAGTAATTTTGTTTCATCCACGAACGAAATTTTATCAGGTCTTCAACAGCGCACTTGTCCTAGGTTGTTTAATTTTATATTAAAAATGATCGTTTCCACTTCTATTTTTCACTTACTACCTTCATCTTAATTCTGACTGAGTTGAAATATAATTACAGTTTTAAATCTTACTCAGATATGAGTAAACTTTTCTAAATTTACGAAATAAGTTGATTTACGAGTATATCACTCATATCATTCATGTATTACATGTTTGTTAACTTTTTTCTTTTTAATCTTTTTTATTTTTTTATTTTTTGTTTTCTGTTAAAATCAAGTATTTGTAGTTTATATTAACTCATTTATTTTTAATTTTTCTTCTAATAATATCTATTGTATTCTTGCCAGTACCCTTTTACTATGACCTAAAATATAATGTATACCCACACACAGGCCATGCCTTCGTGGGATTTTTTTTTGTATTTATATATTTTTTTGTACTTGTACTTATATTAAGTTGTGAAATGCCAAAGAATTAAAAATTATTTAATAAATATTATTTTCTAACGAATACGACTTTCTACTAAAAAAATACATACTATATCCCTAAAATGAATCTTAAAATCTTCTTAGCGTTTCTTAAAACTTAACTATTATGTACCGCCTCCGGGGTGTTTAGATACCGTGCTGAATGGTTAGCGTGTTGAGATACCGTGCGGAAGATCCCGTGTTCGATTCCTAGAGGAGGGGGTGAAAATAAATATTGGAGATTTTACACTGTAAATTTATTTAATATTACCCTGGACTGGTTCCTGAAGCACAGGAATGATAACCCTGCCTTTATGTAAATAACGATCAATATAACACTGCTTCAATACGATTCAGTGCCCTATGCACCATTGGGTGCGGATAAAGCTTGTTAAAAAATATTACACCTGAAATTTTTTTTTTCATGTCTTGAATACTGGGATCTTATCCATTAAAAAAACATTCTCAGAACGATGTAAGGAATATGAACAAAATAATAAATCTTAATATAAAATATTTAAAGGACGAACATGCCTGAGATAAATAACAAACATTTTCTGAAAAAAAAACTTTTTCAGCGCCCGCTATTAATCTTAATGCATGGTATGTCTGCCACAATGTAAAACATGATTATTCACAAAATTGTAACGAGCAACATTCACGTGTTACTGAAAATACGTCATTAATCATCTACGGAGGAAGGTCACGGTTTCGCAACTCACCCCACGGAAACTCTATCTACCGTTTCATTGTGACATTATGTAAATGTCTCTAATCCGGAATTCGAACACTTGAAAATAAAGAAATCTTTATTAGTCACGCAATACTGTAAAAGTGGCCGTAAGAAGAACCTGTAATGCTCGTATAAAATATACATTTCCACACGAATAAAATAATTACTGTATTTTATTTAGTATTTTTATCTCGAAGTAATGCCAGAATGCTATTAAAGTCTTGAAATGAAACTTTGGTTTTAATTGAGTTATTAATCACATTATTCTTATTCGTTCAATTATTTTTCTGCCTTGAATTATGACGGTTCCACCTATATTAAATTCCTCAGCCACTTAAATAACTATAATTATTCATTTAGTGGTTTTTTCACAAACATTATGCTGGATAGTAATAATATATAGAATATTATAACAACATGCCAGGGGTATAGAATTATTTCAGAGGGCAGGTGATTGATTGATTATTTCTTATTTCTTGAACCGTCGGTTCGTGAAGCAAAGCTAAAGCCAAAAATATAAACGTAGCTTGGTTGATTGAATGAGTGACTTACATAACGCTCACTTCTTTCAACAACTTCATATATTAAAAATCAACAATTTGAGTTGTGCATGTTTTCGGAATGCCTAGAAAATGTACTATATCGCAGCAAAAGCGGCATATTTTTAACTTAATATTTACCCGCTACATGGCAGAAAGCGTTGTTTTTGCATTTTGAAGAAGAATGTTTTATATAATTATTTTTTTAAATTTAGTTAATATTTTTCAAATGGAGAAAAAACATTCAGGTTTTACCTAAAAAGACCTGTTGCACAGTAAAAAGTATATTTCATGTTAAATATTAATTCTTGTTAACTTTATTTAAAATTAAATATTAATTCATGTTTTATTTGATAATGATCGAAATAAAAATAAAAATTGTAGCAGGCCAAATAATTTTATATTCTGCCCATAAACAGGCTTTTACCTACCATTGGTCTAAGCATAACATAAATTGTATTAAGCTTAAAAGACGCCAATTTAAGATTTATTCGTATTTTGGTTTTCTATAATTTCTTAGTAAATTTCTTAACAAAAATAAACTTTTTTATATAATTTTTTTAGTAACATATCCATAAGAAGGTGCAATATTAATTAAGCCTAAGCTATCATGCATATATTATGGTGAACCTACCATCCATACACGCATATTTCATATAAATAAATCCAGGTCCCCATGAAATTGATTCCTCGTGGTCCACATTAAGGATGAAACTGCAGTGGTTGACACCAGAACATCTAGAAAAAAGAAGGAAAAAAATTAGCAAAATATTATCACTAAAAACTCTCGAACATCTGGAGTCCGATTACTCAGGATAGTAAATAAAAATACAGACTGGCTTGTGAAAAGGCTACTTTATCAAGTTCTCACATTTAAAAAAATATTCGTTTATCATAATCGGATATAACAAGTACTTTTTGCCATGCGAAAGCAACGAATAGGTACAGTACTTTACTCAAAAGCAGTATTGCCATAAAGATAGAATAAAACTCGGTAGACCAGAAATTTCGTTTGATTTGCCTCCCTAAGAAAGGGTAGACTTTCATCCTGAAATCGAGAAAACGATGAAAAAACATCAACAAAAAGTCAGTTCCTTGTTGGAAAACTCGCTCTCAACTGTCAATATTTTTTGAATTTCATAATAATCCTGAAATTGGCTTCGAAAAAACAAAAAAAAAATAACGATAAGCTTAGCAACCAAGCTTTAAACCAAAAGATCAAATACAAACAATAGCCGAAAAACAAAACAAAAAACCAAACTTAAAATAAAAGTTAAACTTAGCCAAGTCATAGATCAAAACATTAAAGAACTCACGAATATAAAATTTGCATGTAAAAATTAACCAATGATGAAGTACCAAGATGGATCTAGGAGTTCGTTTCTTGTCTATCTATAGAAACTCGAATGGCGAAAGATAAAAATTAAAATGAAAGACAAGGGCCGCTCAGATAGCGACGACCCCCTAACTGCCGTGGTAAACCACGTGCAGCGAACGATCATCGATGGTCGGGAGTCCGCCACAAGGGCTTACTCGAGACCTGCCTCACGCTCAAGGGGCCGCGCCACGTCTCCTCATCGCGGAATGTCACTCTGGTAGAGTGTACACGTTACGAGGGAGGAAGTACTACAGAAATGATCCTGTGAAGTACAGTCCTACCGAGCATTCGTAACTCTGGCTCTTTATCATAATGTTGGTGCCCATCTGTGACCGCACTGGGAACGTAAGTAGCGCCATCTTGTGATTTTATTCGGTACCAATAATCTTATATTTTTAAGCTTCATACAAAAATATTGTGACATTTTTCGTATTATTCCTTATACTACGAGTTCCGAATATAAGATTGTTTTCCTATACATTGAGGCCCAACATACGATAACTTAATTATCTTTAAACCCAGGTTACAATTGTTGTATTTGATTTTTTTTTTCTTAAAGCACCGTTTATTGGAAAAAAAGTTTTTCTTCGAAACAAATGCATGGTTTTGAAAAGAAAAATGTCATTGACAAGTAAGGAGTTAAAAGATACATACAAATATTTTTTCAATATATGTTCTAAAAACAACAAAAAAATCCAATCTTTATTCGAAAAAAAATCGGCCGAGAAATAACGTCCGGCTCTCAACGCAGCCTTAACCATTTCATTCACTGAAATCAGAGAATAAGTATTACAACAATGTTAAATTTTAAAGGTATTATTGTAAGTATCATGTAGCATGCAATGCGATTCAAAACATTTATTTCCATCAGATAAGTGTAATGGACATAATGGAACCCAACCCCCATGAGGACTTACTCATTTCTGTGAAAATTTACCCTCTAATTATTTCATTTTGATTGCTTATAACTTTTTTTTTTCAAGTTACATAAAAAATTCATGAATTTTTTAAACGTTTCAGTATAAACTGAAAAAAAAAGTTGGTCATACATTGCACAAATCGGTACATACATGCGAATTGTGCCATTTTTGTAAATTTTCGTATTCAGTATACAATTTTTGGGACCCCTTTGATCAAAAATAAAAGAACATTTAGTTTTCTACTATTAGCGTTACACCCACGAAGAAATTTGTGCTGAACACAAGTATTTAAAACACCTTGATTTTGTGGAACTTGAACTTGTGATGGGGTGAAGAAACATTACGTAGAATAATTTAATAATTACTTATAGCGGATGTCAATTCCTAATTAATTAAAATTGACTTATTATTTGAGTACACCTAACATAACACATGGCATTCCGGACAGGCATCAAGAGAGATTAGATCACATTACGGAAATGCGTATTAGAAATAGAAAACAAAAGGTAATAATTAGTTGCCACGAATACGGTTTGTTGACTGTTTTAACACTGCCATTACGCGTTAGCCATTTCATCTCCAACACCTCACATTAACACCCTCGGTGCATTATTCTATAACAAACATCCGCGTCTGTATTCAGTATGTCAACCCCTGTATACTAAACAAAACGACATCTCCTATTCTACCCTAAGCCCGCTATCGCCCGGACCATTCATCAAAACAGCTTTGGATCACGCGAACTGTAGCCTGTAGCAGTTACAAACAGCAGTGACAAATAATAATAGTAAGCGATGGAAGAACATTAAATAAATTGTGCAGTCATTGTGAAAAACTGGCACCCTGGATGTGGCAGCCACTGTCGGCGTACCGAGTGTACCTTCAATAGAGAAATAAATATGAAACACTTCTGTCGCTAGGGGGATGGAATCTTCCAACAAAAGAACTGCGTGGCTTTAATTACCGACTGGGGTGATAGTCTCATAATTGAAATGTAAAATTTGCAGTGCAATAGACGTATAAATAAGCTCTGAATTACGTGTTATTCTATTATCATGATAATAAATTTTAAAATAATATCAAAACAACGACGCGCGACACATGAATGCGGTTCTAGAATTTTTCCTGGTTACTATCTCTCACTCCCCTTTTATTTCTTTCGATTTTCGTAAGCTACATGTGATCACTTTTATTCTGTGTCGAACAATTTTCTCATCAGCTAAATATATACCAAAAAAATGTACGCAGTTTTGACTTTTTTGAAAATTGAGCATGGCAATATTTTAAAAAAAGGATTAAGATGCTTATATATTGATTTATGTATTTTATACGATATATTATTTATTCTTTACAAAAATTAAAGTAGGTACAAAAAACCGAAAATGAAAAAATATTTATGAAATTCCATCTTGTATTTATGAACATTAAATATTTGTAATAAATACCAATTTTCTTCATATGGATTTCTATACACCGTGTTTCAGGGGAAGACCCCAAAAGTTTCCAAGATGCTCTTGATTGTGACTATAAATAAATACTAATATTTTGTATTTGGCAAAAATCGTACCCTTTTATAAGAAAATTAATAAGAATAATACACTGTAAAGAAATTCATTGAATATTAGTGTGCAACATTCCTTGCCCCGCACCCCCCACCTCTTCAGTGAGACAACATTCAAAGGTTCGCCTACACCAGTGGTTCTCAAAGTGGTCCCCAAAAGAGTCCCCGGGATCATTCAGGCGGTCCCTGAATAACGTCAGGGGTTCCGCGCAAGGTTTTGTTCGAAATAAAAAAAAATTGTGACATATTTTTACTAATATAGAACTTATAAATAAAATGGAATAAATTATTAGCTAATTTTAAAATGAATTTTGTGAACAGTAATGATCCATCTTTTAACTATTTATATTATTTTTAATCTGGACATCAAAACATCATAACAGTACGACATCAAACGGGCAGAAATTGAAAAATAAGCCTCCCGAAACGTGTTTTAAGGACTATTTTTCAATTTCGGCACAAGAGGACATTTATTGAAACAATAGTTTGCGAGCTATGTAAACCGACTTTGTAGCAGGTAAAGTAGTCAGTAGTATTTCACCCAGGGTCCATGGGCAAGTTTTGACTATGAAAAGGGGTCCGTGGGCCAAAAGAGTTTGGGAACCTCTAGTCTATACGAAATACATGTTTTATGAAAAAATTATACATAGAATTTCCAAAAAAAATTGAGACTGAAGAGAATTATTCTTCAAATTTTTTGCTGTCTCCTTCATAAATTAAATCACTACATTACCTAGGTTCAATTTTCGTGAAAAAAAATAGAGGGTCAATAACCTAGTTCAGACTGTAGATTTTTGTGTACCAATAAAAGGCGTACGTATTATATTTTTTTATCGTTTATTTCAATGGATAAAAACAATCGCATAATTGTACGGTAGCTTGTATTATAAAGAAGCCTCATAAATAAGAATTAGGCCGTGCTTTGTTCAGAAACACACTTCCCGGATTAGGGCTATGGCACCATTTGAAAAGCTTTCCATTTCAACGTAAGCTTAAATTACAATGAATACAATGTTCGATATGGGAACATAAATGGCTAACCAAATTATAGGCTTATTTATGTGGATAGTGAATATTCTATAGCTACGCTTAGGATTCCAAAACTTAACAAAAATAAAACATTCACAGACATTTTTCAACAATTATGAAAAAAAACATTCTACATATTCTTCTTTTGTAGACTTTCTGATTTATTTTGAAAACATCAATTATGTGCCTTAATAATCGTTCATGAATCTACAATATTTTTAAACTAAATTCTACGTTATCACTCATCTCACGTACGTTAAATAAGTATACCAACATTGATTGAAATTTTATATTAGGAACTTGTTTTTACGTCTAAACTAACAATCTTATAATTTAATTTATGTGGAAAAAACTATACAAGTATGTAGTTGTAATTTTATTCTACAAATACAGTTCCACTAAGAAATGGCAGTACAAAACTTAAATCTATATTGTTATTTTATTATATAAAATGCAATTCCACCAAGGAATGTCAGCACGAAACTTTAAAAAAATATTAAAGTCCATGTTTATGTATTAATAGGATAATTCCTGTAGGGTGATAAAAAATGTTGAAATACAAACCGAATTTGTACGTAACTCTCATTTATTTATTAACGGTCTTTTTATTGTAATTACGTGATTTTCATTGTGATATTTTTTCCTTTCATCATTTGGTTTTATTAACGGCAATTTTTAACCTAAGCGTACAGAATAGACCTCGGAAGTACCTGCTTTGAACCGCGTAGCCATAATGATATTACGCCCCTGCACGAAACGCCAAAAAATACATTTTCTTTTTTCTCAACTTATCTTTTTGTATCTAAAACGATTCACCAGTAAATGGGGCCTTCACGGTTGGAGCTAATTTGGAAAAATATTTACCGAATGTATACAAAAACAGTATGAATTTGTTTTGTGTATTTTTATGTTGTTATATTTATACGCCATTATTCACTCGAGCGTAAAATCTATAGGATTTCAAAAAACACACGTGCCTCCGTTTTGTGCAGGTACCTTTTTTTTATAAAATTCATTATTTTTATCGTTGCGTTCTCCGTGGGTCCCTTTACAAATTTTACTTAATTTTTACGTATAATGCATGGAATAGAAGCATGGGGTAGGCAAAAGGATGAAAGTAGACTGAATGCAGTCGAAATGCGTTCTCTCAAAAAAATGAGTGGCAAAACGTCGTATGATAGATGTTCGAATTGTGATATAAGGAAATAATGCAAGGATGAGATAAGCATTATCGGTACAATAAAGAAAGTTATGTTGGGATGGTTAAGGCATGTGAATCGAATGAGTGAAGAAAGGATAGTTAAAAATAAATTTATGAGGCGAATGTGGTTGGCAATAGAAGCAGAGGAAGACCTCTTCCAAGCAGAGGAAGTAAACTTGACATGACCAATTATTTAGAATACTTGAAAGTGGTCAGGTCAGGAGTCGGAATAATCGGCATGTGTGTATGAGAAGATGTGTGAACGTGGATGAACCGAAGATTGTGTACAAAGACAGATTGGTGTGGCGTTTTTTCTCTGCCTACCCCTACGGGTGAGCGGCGTGATGGTAAGTTATCTATACATAGTATCTTAAAACAATTCTTAAAATACATAATTATTTTTCTACAATTCTACAATATATTGCAAGCTTTATATCACATAATTATCTGTTTAACTGGACTCATGGGTTCAAGCCAGAGCAGCTTATTTTTTCTGGCTCATATGGTGTAAATAACTGTGTTTATTTACGATAAAAATAATAATGTATTAATATATTTATACAAAGCAATGACCCATACACTATAATATGGAGATAAAAAAGGAAAGAAAAATATATTACCTACTTGATTTATGATTAGCTGATATACCGACGAAAACATATAAATTCGTGATATAAAAAACTAATAAATAATCATAGCTTATAAAACATAATAAATATTGTGTAATAAAAAACCTCAAAGGTGTTCGCAATACGCACCATACTATTATAAGGAAATTGCCACTGAAGCGTGTGAAAGTCGGGCATATTTCAATATATAGAAGGGCAGATCCACACACTTTTTTATAGTTTGCAATCAAATTTATTTTTATGTCCCAAGCGGTGGGGTTTTATGCCCCTTGTATATTTTTACAGTACAAGGAAACACAAAGCTACCAGCCATGTGTCGTGTGTTTCTAATTGTTTTAGTATCCCACGCGGACCAATTAAACTATACATCGATAAATGTATCAATGGAAATAAAACAGTCTAACTACGAGTATATTGCATAATGCATTCGAATACAAACCCATGCGTCGAGACATAATCATTAAAAAACACACCCATGTCATTCATTGTTCTTTCGTTTTTGTATTCGTAAATAATTATTGTTTATATAAATATTTTGCAGGTCATTTGAACCTCAAATAATGAGATAACGTAAGCATATCAATAATATCAAATAAATAATAAATTATAGCATCTTCGATTTCCAATTAATCATAATCTGTCATCGTACTGACGGATTATTTTTCCTAAACTGATGGAGCGCTGACAACATGCTTTTCGTACGGATATATAAAAATATTTTCCAAAAGGTTTCTTGAAATTGAGTCACCTACAATGGTGAAACTTCATGCCAAGTACCTACGTAAAAATATTTACATACAATATTTTTTCAATTTCTTTTCTGGGAATCGACATCCCGTGAGGCTAATCCCTCTTTAAAACAGGCCACTAGGCCTACACCAAGAAGAAGACGAAGAACATTTTTTCCAGATTGTTACGTAAAAACTTTTTTTATATACCGATCAAAATTTTAATAATCATTATAAGTAAGTTTTTTACCGAATCATTACATTTAAATGACATTTAATTTAATTGTAGATCTTCACCTAACCCATATCCGCACCCAATAGTGTATAGGGCACTGCATCGTATTGACGCAGTGTTATCTTAATCGTTTTTCACAATACTGTTACTTGGCAGGGCGATCTCTCCTGCGCTTCCAGTCCAGAGTTATTTGAAATAAATATTAAAAGAGTGTAAAATCACTAATATTTATTTACCCGAGACCTAAAACACAGTAGCTAAACACTCTTACTAGTACACTAAGGTAGCAGATAACTATCCATGATCACAGGATCATAGCTCATTAGAAACAATAAAAGTTCAAACTTATTCAGCGTGAATATTCGACAACGATAAAAACTACAGTAAGGATATTTTATTACTTCCATTTTCACAACATACATACATTATTCAACTACTCTGCTTATTGATTCGATCATGCAGTGCGGTTAAAATTTTGGTGAAAATAATGATCGGTACGAACGTCATGCATGGGCGCTTTACACCGCGTGTTACCCTAATAATTTATCGAATAATAGGGCTCTATTATCTGGGGGCCGATACTACAACACGTGTTTGCTAATTTCCCCAATCGAAGTGCATCAGTCATTCGTACTGATGCGACACACTAAAAACATAAATTACAAATTTTGTGATCGACTGCAAAGCGGTATTACTAGTACCGATATATTGTATTTATACTCACAGGAAATTACACAAAGCACCAAGATCACATGAAATTTATACTGGACATATTATCATAATGATAACTTTATAAGCATAAGACCATCAATCAAGACTTGGTTAAGATATTTAAAGTCTTCCTCTTTCAAAGTATACTATAATAATATTATTATTTTTTGACATCTCATCAAAGGTGAAGAGGAATATGGAAGTCTGGACATTTACGTAAATGCCCAGCTTCCATATTCTTCTTTATCTTTGATAATGTCAAAAAACACTAAGAACTTTCCCCCAATAAAAAAACTCGTGTTCTTATTTTTTAAACGACATCGGTTTGAATTTTAACGTTCGTATGTATAATATGTGTAAAAATATATTACATGGATAATCGATCTGTATGGATACTATTTTTTTGGAATAAAAGTGAAGGCTGCAATAAAAAATAGTTGGAATAATATTTCCATTTAGAATTAGCATAATAACTTTTTTCATCATTCTGCCTTTGTCCTTGTTTACTAAAACTAACCTTAGATACTAAATTCCAGTTTCAGGGCACGTAGATATGAGTGTATTTAGATAAAAAGTAATGCTGGACTAGAAATTTGTCGTAAAACGAAGTGAAATAAAATATTAGACACGTACACGAACAGAAACTTATAAGTAGGTTCGTATATATATTTTTTTTCACAGAATTACTAGTATTTTTGGTCAAATTTTTTTTTATTTTATTAATATATGTATATATGTACATATATATATATTTATATATATATATATATATATATATATATATATATATATATATATATATATATATATATATATATATATATATATATATATATATATATATATATATATATATATATATATATATATATATATATATATATATATATATATATATATATATATATATATATATATATATATATATATATATATATATATATATATATATATATATATATATATATATATATATATATATATATATATATATATATATATATATATATATATATATATATATATATATATATATATATATATATATATATATATATATATATATATAAATATATATATATATATATATATATATATATATATATATATAAATATATATATATATATATATATATATATATATATATATAAATATATATATATATATATATATATATATATATATATATATATAGATATATATATATGTATATATATATATATATATATATATATAAATAAATATATATATATATATATATATATATATATATATATATATATATATATATATATATATATATATATATATATATGTATAGTATATTTAAATATATAACATACATGTAATTGGTACTTAAATGTGTGTTGCTGTGTGTGTATTATTAATATTGATATTAGTAGTAAATCGATAAACATTTCTAATCTAAAACAACTAATTCTTTTCTATGACTGTCGTCAGCCCCGTAAATGCCCAGACTTCCATAATCTTCTTCATCTTTGATGAGATGTCAAAAAATGATATGAAAATAACTCCTGTAATTGGAGACAATCCAGATTTTGTGAACAAGTATTTGGGCACACTCAAAATGTTGTAAAACAACTATCACTAAATCACTCTCCTATTTATAACTTTATACAACTTTAAATTAATGCATCCTTAGAATACGAAAACCCACTATTTCCTCTGTGAAAAGTTCGAAATGATTACATTATATACAATACATTATTCTGAGTTTTTTTCACATCACTATTTCAATAAAATACAAACACCACTTAATACAGTCCACATTATCTTTTTTTGGTTCCTTGGAGAAAGACACAGTTTTTGTTAGGTACTACGAATTTAATAGCGTGGCGTGTTGATTCATTATAACATATTTTCAGTCGTTGTTTCTTGATTATTATACTTACCTAAAAATTTAACGCCCTGTACTCTACTCATTTTTTTTCAAACTTCAAATAAAGTATTTTATGAGTTTTTTTTAGAACCCATATAATACATACGTTTCTGACTCGTGCCCGGATTTTAGGAAGGTGATTAGTTCTAAATAAACATTTTCCATTTCTTAAATTAAACACATTTTGGCACTATTTTCATCTACGTATTAAAAACAATCCGAATGATTA
Organism: Brachycentrus maculatus; assembly: GCF_059751285.1. Classification (NCBI taxonomy): domain Eukaryota; kingdom Metazoa; phylum Arthropoda; class Insecta; order Trichoptera; family Brachycentridae; genus Brachycentrus; species Brachycentrus maculatus. The sequence goes on from NW_028280764.1 coordinate 1,693,892, forward strand.
TTGTTATTACGTCGTAAAAAGGATTTAAAGAAATGGAGATCTCGCGAAACAACATGTTGTTTTAATAAAATCGAATCAATTTGTTTATTTTGCGAAAATAGACATTGATAATGTCTTTGATGTTAGAAGATGTATTTAAAGTACTTCTTTCAGTTAAAAGTTTTCAATAAACTGACAACGTTTTTTTTTGTAATGTAATAAAAAGTGATAACTAAGCATTTTGAATATTTAGTATCTTAAATATGATCCTGAAATTAATTCATTGGACAACAACAATAATCTCAAGTTAACATAAAATATATATTGAAGATTTTGCGTTGTTTTCGACATTATCAAATCACGTCTGACAAAGGAACTGAATTCCTTATTTTCAGCTTTTTCCCCCAACCTATTTCTTATTCTACAGTCTATTGTCCTTTTTTATCAAGATATAAATGTTTTTAAATCACTTAAAATATATATTTACATAAAATTTCAACGTCCCATTGAAATACACAAGTAGATACTTAAGAGGTAAGTCCACATGGAAAATTTTTGTTAAAACTTTACTGTAAAAATAACTAACCAAATATTTCCTTTTTTTAATTATCTGATTTTATAATAACCAAACGACCACGTGCATTTTTTTAGTATTTTTTCTATTTTTGTCGTCAATACTTCTCTTTGGAAACAAATAAAAGCTGTCTTTGTTAACAATTTTAGAAATAGGTTCATTTGCATTTTCATATATTTAAAAACAAACAACAGCAAACACGTTATCAATTTTTTATTTCTAATCTGTCGAAGTAATAAAAATACGTCCATCGTTTAAAAATATTGTCCTCATATTATCTTAATGCATCCAATATTTCATTGAATATCTACTTTTAGACCATTTTTGTATTTTCCCATCTTGTTTTTGGTAAACGACTGAGCAAGTCTCCCCTCTTAATATAATTCCTTGTCCCCGTGGCGCACCACGTGACACCGGATCTGCTCTGAATACAAAATTTGCATACTTTCTGAAGCTTCTAGAGCTTCTGGAGTCTAAAATACTTCGGTAAATATTTACCCCTCGTACTTTCGCCAACGATTGCATTTATTAAATCATGAACGTTTTATGGGTTAATCTATGAAAGTTATTCGCAAAAATGTTAAATAAAACGAAGAAAAAATAAACATGGGTGTTAATTTAACTACACGTCGGAATTTTCAATATAGAACTACTCGAAAACGCTGAATTATTTTGAATAAAAAAATAGTAGGTACCTAAATCACGTAGAATTTACAGATTAAATAAATGCATAGTTTTTCTATGAAACCAGTGCAGAGTGCATATTAAAACTAATATAAAAAAGGTAAGTTCAAACGATTTATCAGTAATGACGTACATATAGCCTTTTTAAACTTTTTGTACATTATTCTGTTGAATATTAAAAAGAACGAATATTTATTTTACAAAATCACAAATATTTAGCGATCTAAACATAAACGCTTTTGAAACTTTTCTAAATGTATGAATTTGCGCATTAACTCATAATTTTAATTAATGCACAATTCGTAACATACAATAACTTGAATTTTAAAATTTTCACGGTCAGGATTGTCAGAATTAGTTAAAAACAAAATAATAATTTAATAAATAACTTCAGTAAAAACCCTAGACAGTTTTATTGATGGAATTAAAATAAACACGCCAAAATCCTTTATATTATATTAAGATCAATATTTTCATTAATTTTGCAAGATATTTGTAAATGGATTATTAACAATCATTTATATTTGATTTACAAAGATAAAATATAAAAAAAATGAAACGCGTACCCTACGCAAACAAAATATTATTTTAACATTTAGAAAAAAGATATCGATCGCGTAACCCAGTAGCCCCAATTCACCGACTTCACTTGCACTTGATACCACTCAATCTCACCCCTAATTTTAAATAATTCGTGTCGTTCGCAAATAAGAAAAAGAGCTCCCCTAATATTGATTTTGGCCTTGCGAGAGAGCATATGGCAAGGGGTTACCAATCAACCCCCTTTGGTGAACAAAACTATAACCGAAGGGATGAGTGTGGCGCCGAGACATAATTTCTCTCCAAACCTGAACCGTATACTAACTGTTATACGCTATAACTACAGACTCTGGCCATTTTTCTATTATTTATTATTAACATTATCGCAAGGCTTAAATGTAAAAGCAAAAAATTGCCGTAGATTCAGCCTCCGTAATGTTACCTACCACGTGAAATGTTTTAGGCATTTTTAGATTGTTAGAATACGTGCGTAATGTTTGCAAAAATAATGTGGAATTACGAAAGTTCAAATAATCCATACTAAAACTTTGACACATATTTCAGTAACAGCATACAAAGTAAGCAGGTACTTTGCAAGTAGTATAATTATTAATTTCTGAGACTAAGAATATATGAGCTATATGGATGATGAAATTCGACATAGGAAAAAAATATTAAACATCTACAAACTACCTTTTGTAACAGAAGACGTTTAAAATATAAATCGATCTAGAAATATGATTTTGTTCATAAGATTTATTTTGAAGATATTACGGCTAAGACAAGACGGCTAAAAAGTTTTTTTCTGTTTTGGAAAATGTTTTTATTAAAATTTTCTTGTCTCAATTTTACAAATATACTTACATCGGTATTCACAAGTTCTGTTAAAATTTAACCTTGTAACGTAACTCCATACAAAAGGAGAATTCTAGGCCTATCCTCTAGTTAAAGTCCATTTTCCCTTTTTTTGACAAATGAGTATTAATATTTTGGTAGAGAATCTTACAACTTGAGCGTTGATACGGGGGGTATGGATTTTATACTGTCATTCGTATTGACTTTAGCCAAATGATGACGATATTGCTCACTCTTTTCAACAAGGTCATACATATTTAAAAATCGTCAATTTTCAGTTGTGCATGTTTACGAAATGCCCATAAAATGTACTTTATCCCAGCAAAAGCGACATATTTTAAACTTAATATTTACCCGCTACAGGGCAGAAAGTTTTGTTTTTGCATTTTGAAGAAAAGGTATTATTTAACATTTTTTTATACTAACTAAATGTTCTTCAAATGGAGAAAAAATATTCAGGTTTTACCAAAAAATATGTGTTGCTCAGTAAAAAGTTCAATAAGTGTCTTGATATTTATTTTAATACATTTAATTATATTTTTAAACTTTAAAAACGATCTCCTGAAAAATCGTGTTTACTGATATATGACGTTGTCAAAGGAGTGAGCGATATGTCGGATCATAATGAAAAAAGAGATTACGATAAATTGGTCAAACACTGTAAGCGTCGACGTGTATTAGGTACAAATACCTCTTATTGTAACCGCGTTCCACTTTGCATTGTACTCCTATTGTGGAACTGATATTGTTCTGCTAATAAACTGGACCGACCGCATTCAATTACCTACTCGATGTGAGATGGATACAGACTGGTAATTGGCGGGAATCGGGAAATCCTTTATTTGTTAACCCATTGAAAAGAATTTATTTACAACATTTTGAGTGTGTCCAAATACTTGTTCACAAAATCTGGATTATCTCCAATTATAGGAATTATTTTCGTATAATTTTTTCATCAAAGATAAAGAAAAATATGGAAGTCTTGGCATTTACAGGGCTGATGACCGTCATAGGCTGGTTTAAGAATTAAGTAGAATTGGTGAATGTTACACGTGTGTAAAGTGAGCACTTAAACCAGCCTATGACGGTCGTCAGCCCCGTAAATGCCCAGACTTCCATATTCTTCTTCATCTTTGATGAGATGTCAAAAAATAATAATAATTTATTTACATCTAAATTTGTAAAGTATCGTAAAATATAATTTTGAAAATTTACTACCGTGTGTGTATTTACTGGACTCACGAAATGAGTATTATAATTCAGACTGACGATTTTTTTTATATACTGCACATAAAATATTATATGTGGGACCCCAAAGTGAATTGAGGAATCTTTATCTCATCCATAATTATATTTAAAAGATTTATCTAGTTATTCACGTAGTCATTTCATATTTTTTTCTGAAAATATTCTATGTTCCATAAATCCATCTAATTTGCCAATCAATACATAACGAAAACTGAGATGCTGGACTTGTAAAATTATTATATTATATTTGATATATGTATGTATGTATATATATATATATATATATATATATATATATATATATATATATATATATATATATATATATATATATATATATATACATATATATATTTATACATATATATATATATATATATATATATATATATATATATATATATATATATATATACACATATATACATATACACATTTACACATATACTATTTATTAGAATTCATCTATTTGGGTAACGTTCAGTTAATTAAAATATTAATGCTTTCATCATACGTAATTCGTATAAATTATTATTTTTTATAAATATTTATTACTTTTGCTTTTCAAAGTACCAATAATATTAGGATTGTATATAAATAATATGTTCATGACGTCATTACACTATATTTTTATTCGATCCAAATGTTTGTTTATATTTCTCTTCCCATCTTACCCGGTCAATCGTTTTGGATGTTATGGCCCAAGAACTACTCTGATATATTTACGGAATCCGTAACGCGGCTCTATTTCACGCCTGAAGCGATACTTTGGTAATGTTCTGTCAATTTGGGAAAACAGATAAAAGAAAACAGGCGTCATTTTGAAATTGAAAGAAAACACTTGGGAAACATGTTCCCTTCAATATTTTATAGGAGACTTGATATGAAGGTTAATTAATACTGTGTGGGTGAATATTGTATTAAAATACAGAAAATAATTTATTTTTTTACATGTATATTTATATGTAATACCAAAATCTAATACGAAAATACCATATACCTATGAAAAAAGTGTACCGTATTTAAATGTATATATTATACATATTTACTGTGCTGTACCGTGCTAGTACCGACACTAATGTTTGGAAGCGAAACATGGAACTGGCAAAGGAAGGATGAAAGCAGAGTGAACGCTGTTGAAATGCGCTCCCTCAGACGAATGTGTGGAAAATCATTGTATGACAGAATTAAAAACGACGATATAAGAAAGGAATGTAAGGCTGAACGAGGAATAATTGAAAAGATTAGGAAGAGTTCTTTGCGGTGGTATGGACATGTGGAGCGAATGGATAGCGAGAGAATGACTAAGAAAATATATGTGGCGAATGTGAGAGGGAAAACAGAACGTGGACGACCGAAAAAGACTTGGCACGATCAGATCAATCAGAACCTAAAATCTGGCGGTGTCAAAAGTCTGCGTAATCGGAGGGCATGTATGACTATAGGAGTGTATGTCAGGACAGAAGAGTGTGGCGTTCCATCCTCTCTGCCTACCCCTGCGGAGAAACGGCGTGATGGTAGTAGTAGTAGTAGTAGTACATATTTGAATATGTACCATATTTGAATATGTATAAAGTGATATTATATTATAATAAAAGACATTGCATCAACTACGTTTTGTATGTAGATAACTTTAAACTTACTTCTGGAATTTGGTATCTCATCATAGACGAAGGATAATTTGAAAGTCAAATGTCATATCATAGGATGGTAAAGTGATCAATTTACACACGTGTAATATTCTACCCGTGATTGACAACCACACTTATCATTTTTTGAAACTCCTACATATATGCAATACGCTTTATGTGTGAGTTCACTAGTGCCATCCATGGTTGGTTGAGAAAGCTTTTATTTAGCAGAAACTTTTTAATTTAGATGCATGCAAGATCCTAACTTGATTTTTTTACCCACAGGGAAACGCTTGAAAATATGATTAAAAGTTTTAATTTGGACGAAATGTTGTTTTTTCTGGATGTTTATTTCTAACAACGGAGACATTTATAATTCGGTCGTAATTCTACTTTATCAAGAAGTTACGGTTACGAAACAAATATTATTCAAGATTGAGTTTTTTTACAGAATACAAGTAAAATCAAATTTATGTACACTACGCAGTCAACGCATTCACTTTCCCTTGGAATCAACCCTCGGACGTTATCTTGGGGTAGGTGTGACTTGTGTGACATACTATCTTTCTAAGACACCCAGTCCTTGGAAATGAGAGTGAAATCATAGAAATTTATGTAGTAAGTATGAAATATAAACCATGTAGTTTTCATAAGTTTACGAAGAGCGATTATTTAAAAACTCCCTACATCTATCGCGGTGTGTGCTTTTTTAACCAAAAAATATTAAAAGTTATAAATATAATTATATATAGACTAGATATCTGTCCGCCTCCGTAGTGTAATGGTCAGCATGCTCGGCTACCGTTCTGGAGGTCCCGGGTTCGATTCCCAAAGGGGGTAAAATAAATATGAGTGATTTTTTTCACTGTCATATTTATTCAATATTACCCTGGACTGGTACCTGAAGCGGAGGGCTGATCACCTTTCCTTTATGTGTAAACGATCAAGATAACACTGCGTTTATATGACGCAGTGCCCTATGCACCATTGGGGTGCGGATAAGGGTGTTATAGATATCTGATAAATATTTTTATAAGATATCTAGTCTTTGGCTTTGTTATGGTATTAGAATTAAAACAGGTTTAGTAATAAAATATTTAAGATATGAGGTTCGAGATTCGATTTAGAGCTTACTTCGTATTTTTTAACGTAGTGTAATAAACCGCATTTGAAAATAGTATAGAAATGTTATTTTTGCATAAATATTACTTAAAAATAACGTTTTTTACTATCTAGCACGTATTTTCTGCACTGTTTGACGTACGAGGTGAAACCACGCTCGCCAAAATATACCGAATGCCTACTGAAAACCACAAATAAAAATATCAACTCATATTTCATGTATTTTATCGACGTCAAAATTTTACTATCGATGTTAGTGAATTAATTCAATGTTACGAATACGGATTTTGAAAGCAATCTAGAATGAAAAATTAACGCGTAAAACACTTTATTAAATATTTTATATAATCTCATTCATTTTGTCGTTCGATAAAATTTATAAATAAGTTTTAGAAAGATACATTTTACTACCAGGTTTTTGGTAAATGGGGAAATTGTGGAACAGCTTAATGATTTCGTATATTTGGAAAGAATGTTTTCTAAGGATGGAAAAATTTATAAAGTATAGAAAGGAGGATGAATGCTGGAATCAGAGTGAATGGTGCACTGAAATCAGTTATGGCAAATAAAAACCCATCAGTGAAAGCTCAACTTGCAGTACACAACGGAGTACTGGTTCCAAACCTATGTTTGGAAGTTAAGCATGGAGTTGGCAAAAGAAGGATGTGAGTAGACTGAATGCAGTTTAAATACAATCCCTTAGACGAATGTGCGGCAAAACGATGTATGATAGATGATTGAACGGTGATAAAGAAAGAATGCAAAGCTGAGATAGTATTAAGTATTATCGATAAAAATAAGAAACGTTGTTTTAAGATGGTTAGGACGTATGGAACGAATGAAGAAATAACCGTAAAACATATTTATATATTACAAATATAGTTGGAAAAAGGAGCAGAGGAAGACCGAGGAAAACTTGTCATGATCAGGCATGCCAAATACTTGAAAGCGGTCGGGTCAACAGATACAGAGTGGTGTGGCGTTTTATTCTCTCTGCCCACCCCTGTGATGGTTAGTTAGATTTTTCATTTTACTACTATTTTTACATGATTTATTTTTATCATAATTAACGACAAACATAACAATTGCCCAAAAATACTTTTTACTAAGGCCCAGTAATCAAAAACGCGCAAATTAATTTTCTTCTAACCCAGCACACAATAAATGTAATTAAATTTTGTTCTTAAAATACCGTTTTCGAATTGAAATAACAAGTTTTTTTTCGAAATAAATATATGGTTTTATAATAAAAGAGATATTGAAAGGTAAGGAGTTAAAAAATTCAACATATATTCTTTGAAAAAAAAAAAATAAACTAACTAACTAACCATCACGCCGCTTCTCCGCAGGGGTAGGCAGAGAGAATAGAACGCCACACCACACTGTCTTTGCAAACTTTCTTCGCCTCTTCCACGTTCATGCATCTCCTCATACATACCCGCCGATTGTTACGACTCCTAACCTGACCACTTTCAAGTATTTGGTATACCTGATCGTGCCATGTTTTATCTCAGTCTTACCTTTATCAAAATTAAAATACATTTTTTTTTAAATGGGAACGAAAACACGTGAGGCTTCTAACGCTGCCGGAAGCTTATTGAAGTATGGGATTGCGAATAAGATCTTAATTTTTTTATCACCTGTGGCTAATGGGTCCTCTTATATTCCTTTCGTCGCTTCGATCTGCGGCTACTATCTTTCTAGGAAACGTGTACTTCTCTGCAGTCGTGTGAGGGTAGCTGAGTAGCGAGTAGCTGATGCTGCACGGTGTGGAGAAGTTGGACTCCAGGGAGTCCTGGCTCGAGTTTCCCAAGTCCGTGGAGTTCTCCGGGGTGAAGGTGGCTTCCAGGATGGCGAGGTGAGTATCCAGTGACGGACACGTCAGACGAAACTCGTTGTCATGACAGGCTTGCTGCTCTACTATTTCTGTGAAAGGTAAAAATGTGCGTTATAATTTGAACTTACATTCGTTAAAAAAATATAAAAAAATATGTCAAGGCCCAATATACGATAAATCACAACTTAATTTTCTTTAAACCCAGGTAACCTAACATTTATAATTAAAGTTTTACTCAGTATATACCACTATTTCTTAATATCTATTGTGACACGTGTTTCGATGCATTCCGCATCATTTTCAAATACGTTTGATACAATAGATTTTAAGTAAAAGTGGTATTTATTATATTTATATTTTATTTTAAAAAATATATTTGAGATTTTATTATTTATTTAATTATTTCAATTTCATACTATTTCTGTGAGCCTAAGCGTCTCATTATTAGAAATAGGTATCAAATTGTGGTAGAGTGGGTTCGAATCGAGAAACTCATATTCATATTAAGATTCATATTAAATATATAATAAATCTAACAAGAACTATTCTCATAGAGAATTTCGTATTTTTTATTTTAATTTATTCGACGAAAAAACGTTAAAATTCCTAGTTTTATATTCTAATTACTTCGTATCTGTAAATATGTTGATCATTGCATTTAAATACTCTTAAAAACGTAAATTTTTGTTGGTTCAAAATATTAAATCCCGAATGTACCTCACTCACCGATTGCTTATAAAAGCTAGTACATATGTATTAAAATAAATCCCTAATATGTTCAACGTGTCCAAATCACAAATACCGAATTTATTTTCGAAAAGATTGTTACCATTTTTTTTATATAACTCACAGAGACGAAGCTATAATCAGTTTGCGAAAAACTTTATATATAAATTGTATAAAGAGGAGAAAATAAAGTAAATGAATTTGAATAAATTTAGATGAAAACTTTTGGCATTACATGCATGAGAATTTAGCGACAGAACATTAACATTTAGTGAGATAAAGCTAACACGGAAACTTTGTAAACTAAAAGCTTTTCTTCGGTCGGATGATGTGAAAAGAAAAGCAAGGATATATACTTTAAAGGAAATTCGTATAAGAATTTTTATCTAGTGGGGTATTTAATCTCATGTCATAATAACATTAAAATGGGTATTTTTTTAATTAAACACTTGAAATAAACCACTCAGTGAGTTTTATTTCATTACATACGACTTGTTTCGAGAACTACAAATGTTTTCATCTATAGGTGAAAAGGAAAACTAAAGAGCAATTTTTTTTTAGGTTTATATAGAAGTTGGTAGGGTAATAGAGAAGGCGGTTAAGGAACCTCTATATAAGTATACCTAAATATTTTTTTGCTCGTTAGTTTTACTTTTCACCTATACTAGTAGATGAAAACATCTGTAGTTTTCGAAACTAGTCGAGGGTAAAAAAGTAAAACTCATGAAGTGGTATTACACAAGTGTTTATTTATTTTTTTAACAATCAACGTGTCATTCTACAAAGTTAATGCCGAATCAATAAATAATATAAAATAGGTAATAATTTGTCCACCTCGGCTACCGTACTGGAGGTCCCGGGTTCGATTCCCAGGAAGGGTAACATAAATATATGTGATTTTTTCACTCTAATATGTATTCAATACTACCCTGGACTGGTACGTGAAGCGGAAGGCTGATAACCTTTTCTTCATGTGTTAACGATCAAGATAACACTGCGTTTATATGATGCACTGCCCTATGCACCATTAGGGGTACGGATAAGGGTTTGAAGAAGAAGAAGTAGAACATTTGCTACTTATCTCCTTCATGTGAAGGATCATTATTTAGTGTGAAATCTTCCTACAAGCGGCAGCTTATCGGCAGATATCAACTTTGCACTTCAGTGTTCTCTGTGTTTTCTATTTTTAATTACCTAAATTTAGATATAAATGTACGGAATAGTAATAAGCACGTAATGTCCGATCGGGGTAGTATAAATCTTTTGAAGAAGTCGAACGGGTCGGATCAGTATTTCATCGCCTACGGTCTACGATTTTCAATAAGACCACAAATATTTGCGGAAAGTATTGGGATTCTTTTCATCGACATCTTTAGGTTCTTCTCAGATTAAAATATGTTTCTAAAGCACCCTGTGAATTGTGATAATATAATATTCATGTTTTAATACTTATAATATTCTGCTTTTACTATATTATAATTTAATACATATAATATTAAGGATTTTGGCAGGTTTTTACATAACACGTGATATAATAAGTTTTTTTGTTCCTACTACGTACGATTTTCAGCCAAATATATTTCCTATTTTATTATTTCAAATCAAGAACTTTATCCGAATTTCATCAAACAGAATTCAAGTCACGAGCCATAACTGCATCAATAAAAGAACGATTACCTTAAAAACCATTTCAAGGAAAGTATCATTTGGATTCGAAACGGTTCATATTCCTTACCTCCTTTTCTGAAAACAATACAAAAAAACTATTTTGGATGAAACTTTTTCCTGGAAATTTAGATCCAATGGTTTTCAAAAGCTTTTTTTCTCAATTTTTTCTTATCCAAGTTAAGTGTTAGTTGAATATAAGGGGTGTTAGTTGAATATAAGGGATTATATTTTTTTAAAATCTTATCACTGCTTATTAATATATTATATTGATTGTGTTGTTTTTTTTTAAATAATGTATAATAGTTAGATAGCGTATGAAAAAGTAGAATACAAAATTGTATCATATCATTTTAGAATTACCGTGTCAATCTTGATCTTTAATTATAAACATAAAAAACAAGAAATTTTTTATCTTAGATATTTAAATGTTTTGTTTTGTATTTCCTGAAGTGATTGGTTTACATATTATATCATTCTTGATTTTTCGGATTCACCGTTCTATTGAATACCAGGAAAAGATTATATTGATCTTCACGTAGTATACTAGTATATACCAAAAGAACTCTCGTGGACCAACGAATAATGCCCTAGTATCGGAGTATTGATACAGGACGATGAAAGTATTATTAGATCAGGCAGGTTCTACGTGTTATGATTAATAAATAACTCAAAATGTCAAATCTCTCGGGTTACAAACTCTGCCACAAATATTATCAGATCTGTGGGCACTCAACCGTGTTCTGTTTTACGCTAATTTGTATTACATACACAAAGTAGAGTGTGGGCTATAGGCTCCATGGTCGAATCGTGTCAATGTCACAATAGCCACCGTTCCTATTCAAAACACATCAGTGGAAATTTTGTATTAGGCATTAAGTACTTTAGCTTTTGGTGTTCGCAAAACTTTATTATGACGCGACTATTCTAAAATTAGTTTCGATAGAAATGTTGACAATAATATATTTAATTTACATATTTTCAAAGGTTTTTAGTCGATATGTATTGTAGCACTAGATATCTCTGATTTTACTGCAAATTTTCACAATTGTCTTGTAGGATCCCTTTAACGTAACCAAGGGAAAGATATCGTCCACTTTGGAAATAATTTAATAATTTTAATAACTCCACAATATGTATGTTAATATATATATATTTATATATATATATATATATATATATATATATATATATATATATATATATATATATATATATATATATATATATATATATATATATATATATATATATATTTATATATATATATATATATATATATATATATATATATATATATATATATATATATATATATATATATATATATATATATATATATATATATATATATATATATATATATATATATATATATATATATATATATACATATATATATATATATATATATATATTTATATAAATATTTATATATATATATATATATATAAATATATATACATTATTTAACCATATACAATACACAAGAAATTAATACTATGCAAAATATATTGTTATAAAATTGACAGTAATTTAATGTAGTCATTTTTGTACAGAAAATGTTATAATGATGAAATTAAAATCCCACCAATACTAATCAAGTCAAATAGATCATGAACGATTTTGATATCGACAATTAATCTTTTATTTCTAAAACACTAAAAAATTAAGTCTAACCCAATATCATACTTTATGATAAAAAAATTATACCAGTTTTTTTTGTAAATAACGTTATTCAGTTGGAAATCAATTTTTATTTTCAAATAATATGAGACAACTACATAAGGGAAGTAAACACTATATATAAAAGTACATGACATGAATTTTTAGGATTTAATTAGAAAAACTTTTTTTTAATTGGCAAAAATACACATTTTCACAGTACATTTTTTCTGGTATGTATCATATCAATATGAATAGTTATCTCCGTATATTTAAAAAAAAAATGTTTTGATACTTACTGTACAGTTATACTTCAAAAGTATAGAATACATACTCGTATATGTACCTACATATTGATTTCACAATACAATTCATTTCTAAACCGCAAAGTGGCCGCAAAGCTGTCTTTTTTATACTCGTATAGTCACATTGATACTCAACAAAATTGATAGGGTGTAAAAAGGTAATACGTGGTACATATGCGAGTATGCGAGTACTACAATAAATAGTGTTATGTTATATTATCCTAGATTTAAAATTTGTAGGGCTTTTGTTCATTCAAACGAATAATGATTATTCCGTAAAATAATGTATTAATTTCACAACCATGCACACATCATGGCTAGAATGTCGGTAATGTACTCTGAGCTTAAGAAAACTTAAATAATACTAATCTCATTTTCATTACTTTTTATATTTAAGTAAAGTATTCTTATTATATTTTTTGGAAATAATTCATTCATTATTTCCCTTATCAGTGGTGCAAAAGGCACCGCTTTGGATGTTCGTGATGATCATTTTTTTGGTCTACTGATCAAGGCTGGGTAATCAGTTATCCACTCAAAATTCTGAAATGTAAGGAGTGGAATTTATTTTATTGGATACAGTTGATGTAACTGAAGGAAATCAGGGATAATGACATACTCCTGTAAAAGAAATGAAAACAATTCCATTAATTTCACAATATATTCAATTGAACCAACATAATCTGTATTTTATATATATATACATATATATATATATATATATATATATATATATATATATATATATATATATATATATATATATATATATATATATATATATATATATATATATATATATATATATATATATATATATATATATATATATATATATATATATATATATATATATATATAAATTATCTGTGTTATTTCCCACGAGTTTTATGTTATGCATTTTACGCATATTACCATTTTATTTTCATATGTAGATAAATGCCTATTCATATTTACAACATAAAAACGAATTGTTGCGCATTCGATCTTGGGATAAAAGCTTTACACAATACCGCAGAAAAGCATCCATCATTCACTTTCGGAAGCTTGGCTTTAATGTCAACAAGTCATGGACATTAAAGCTCAAAGCTCTATTATGCATTGTGCTTTGCATTAATGTAGGTGTACAATATACAATGATTATTCAGAGCCACGACAGGACGTTTTAAAAAAATCTACAGACATTGACATGCATATTTGAATGTTGGATTCCTTAAAAATTTAAATTAAAACCTATAGATATATCGTATATCTATATAAATAATAAAATGTTGGTGTTAGTTTGTTCATAATCTCAAATCTCCTCAATTTATCATCCGATTCCTTTGAAAATTTGACACAACGTTGCATTAAAATACGGCCGTGTTTTTACATGTGACAGGTAAAAATATGTTTCTTTTTCAAATACTTTTTTTACTCAAATAGCAGCGCGATTTCTTATGCATTTTAACGTTTTTGATTGCATTGTTGTCTCATAGATTTTAATACATATGTATATTCATAGATTTACTTGCATCATGAAATTAAACATATTATAAATGTATGTATTCTACTTTCTTTCTTTTCCATTTAACCAGACTGAGCCACAAGAACACATGGCCGGATACAGCTAGAATAATATAAAAGCATTTAGTTATACACGAGTCAAAGTCGATTTTATCTTATAGCTTCACTTGTCTTCTACTTTTCATCGGGTGTTATAATATTACATATTACCTTGATACAATAACTGTGAAATATAATTTTTACTTAAAAGATCGACATACTATTTTCTTGTCTAAAAGTTAGTTAAAAAATTACTTATAGATCCAGTTCAGATAATATTGGATCAGTTACCCATCAATCGGCGATTGATTGAAGATTGCTGAATGTAAACTGTTGTATCAAAGCGCAAAATGTAATCAAGTGATGCTGATTAATTTGTAAACACTGCTAACAAATTGTAAAAGTATTTTTATGTTTATACGTTGTTCTAAACTAAATGTTTTTGTTGACGCATGCTATTTTATAGATGTAAAAAGTATATATCTTACTGAAATTATAAAATTAACAGTAATCATTAACAAAACTATTAAAAATATTATTTTATTAAGTTTTAAAAGTAAACTTTTTCTACAGATTCATGTATTTTAAATATGGTATGTACCATCTTTTTCTTTTTTCTTAAACATCCGCAGCCAGATGGTGAATTGGGCACTGTACCGGACCTGGCCAGTGTTAACTTGATCACTGATTACATGAAGGTAATGTTATCATGCACTTCTTAGATATACACCCTTATTTTACGAAAATGGCGTTTTGTAAATTATTTCAAAATATTACTGATATTACATTATAATAAGAATGGAATATAGGAGTGGATGGCATTTATGTACCTAGATTAAAACCTAACAATATAATTATTTTTTGAATGGGCCACCCTCTGAGGGTAATGGCCTTCTGTCAATAAAAATATGAATATGAAAAGAGAAATGGAAGTCGTCCATTCTCCTGCGTAATATGAATAGCCCTATTGGTAAGCACTAGTTGTGTTCCCACAAGTAATGCGCATCACCTCTCAACTCGTGTGTTATCTCCTATTAGTATCCTGTCCCTGTCCCCTATATCTAAAATCAGGAAGACGTCGACCACCTCTTTGTTCGACAACCCGATATATTCAAGTAACACAAAGAGGTGCATCGGAGTACCTCGCTGAACTTTGGTTGGTTCCATTGATTAAAAGGCTGAGAGAGTGAAGAGGGTTTGGAGAGAGGAGAGAGGAAGGGCGTCCAAAAGATCAAACTCCCCTTTGCATTTGAAACCCAATTTAAATTTGAATTCAGGTTACCCACGTCTAGAATATATTATATAATTAAAAATATAAGCTTCTAGAAGGTATGTATTTCACATTGGATTCATACATACGGAGAGATACAAGTCGAAAATTCCTACGCGATCATGTTAAATTTTATTTCATATTTAATCCACAATATTTTTTAAATTAAATATATCAATTTATGTTTGATAAATATTACAGTGAAAAAATCACTTATATTTATTTTACCCCCCTGGGAATCGAAGCCAGGACCTCCAGAACGGTAGGCGAGCGTGCTGACCATTACACTACGGAGGCGGACACTTTTTTTCACTGTAATATTTATTTAATATTACCCTGGACTGGTACCTGAAGCGGAGGGCTTATCACCTTTCCTTCATGTGTAAACGATCAAGATAACACTGCGTTTATATGAAGCAGTGCCCTATGCACCATTTGGTGTGGATAAGGGTTTTTTTATGTTTGAAAGAAACAATTCAGAATATAAAAAGGGTATTAATTATTATCTCTTTTTATTTGTAAAAATACCAAAGACATATTTGAACTCCCGCTGAACAGTAGTTTTATTCGAAATAATAGCGTATGCGAAGCACTTCTTTTCAAACCAAATTTTTGTATGTGTTATATTATTTATATGTAGTTATATTATTAGTGTTAGTTATATATATATATGCATAATATTAAGTACTACCCCGATCTTTAAGGGTAAAACATAAAATGTTGATTTCACTATCACGATATTAAATTAAATTTCGAATGTCTTCCATTTTATATTCTGATTATTGTAAATTAAAAGAAAGAATGAAAAAAAAATCGGTTATCTCAGCCCCATTTTTATAATGGAAAACTTATTTAGGGATTTTGAATCCATAAATAAGTTGTTCATTTTATTTTATTTCTTGAATTCAACACGAAAGTTGACACTAAATATTATTACCACATTTTTTCCATACTTATGTTATTTTAAGGCCACAGCCAGTTTATCAAGAAAATAAAACGTTATTTGAGAATAATATGTTGCATAGTAGGATAGTAATACATAATAAACAGAAACATTATAAAATGTGGAAGAAAGCTGTATGAAAAAGATAGATAAAAGTAAAGACATACAAAAAGTAACTAACACACAACATAGTAAAAAAATACACGTAGAGACCCATTTTTATAATCAAAACATCGGTGTCATAAAATCATTACATGGATATTATTATATGCACATTTTTAAATGATTTCATACATATTTTTATTAATAACATACTCAAAATCGAACTAAAATTCATAATACTTATTTGACGCACCTTCATAGATTCTGATAGGTATCTATTACTATGAATATGACATAAAATAAAATATTTTGCTTCCAAATTGACAACGTGTGGTCGTAGAATTACAGAATCTCAAGTTACAAATTTGACCCATTTTATGTATTTTGTGTATCATTCGTATTTTGCATTTCTTTAATATTTGTATGTGTACATTTTTTTTCATTTTTTAAACAAATGTCAATTATTCTTTCGCTGAATCTGCGCCTTAATTTATATTAAATGTAAGCGAGATTTTTTTATGAAAATCAAATGACAAATCTTCTAGTATTTCGTCAATAATAATAATAAAATTCAATACAAAAAGGATTTTTTATAAGTACTAATGTGAAAAACGTTAATACAAATTTATTATTCTTATTTTTTATTTTAATATTTTACTCGAATATTTAAGACGAACTGCGATGGTAACAATTGTAGTACATCAAAGGAGCTCTCCAATAAAGCATGGTGGACTACTATAGGTCTAATTCGTGGCATTGTCTCATGTAAATTCATGTTAAATAACATGTTTACAAAATGTTGGATGTGTATTAGTTACCTAGCAATCTACTTTATACTGAAGAAAATTAATTATTTCTTTACAAAGTAGAGCACAATATATATGTATCTCAGAAAATTGTTTAGAACATACAGCCTATTTCCGAATAATGTGTAAAATGTAGCCAGACGATATCATTAATTTAAAGTTAACACTGAGTATATTCAGCGAATAACCATAAAACTGAAATGAATGTCACAAATTTTGCGCGGGAGTTTGAGGGAGGAACTAAACGGTCTTTATCGCAAGGGGTGGATAATTTCAACCCCCCAGTGCTTGTTGCCATAACTACGGAATACAGATACACACACACCTCCTGGCTGTTTGTAGAACCCCACTACAGATATCTACATACGGATATAATGCAGCAAAACGCAATCAGGGAATGCCCGAAATGTCTACACAAAACCATTAATGCGCTCCATAACTCACAGATACGATCTCTATATTCGATACAAAACACGTGTACTCTAATACATATGTTATGCAAGCATTATAGTCTCTAGAATTATTATTATTAAATTATAATAAATGGACGTATTTAAAACACATGTGTGTATGAAAATTGATAGTTACAAAATGACATATATATTTTTTGTTACGAGTATTATCGAGTTTCTTTGCTTTTCATTAATTTTCTTCAATTTTGTATTACAATTCAGCTAATCGTAAGCTATACTTTTAAACATGAATCTAAGCAAAGTATGAATAAACTTTAGGAAGAAAAACTTATATTTATAAATAAAACTTTACAATCGATTGATACAAATTAAGAATACAAATAATATATATGCACGTTATATATACAACTTCTTGATGTTTTTTTTAATTGTTGATTTTTTTTCATTTTGGCATTTGTAAATGCAAAACTGGACAATTTATATATATATATATATATATATATATATATATATATATATATATATATATATATATATATATATATATATATATATATATATATATATATATATATATATATATATATATGTATATATATATATATATATATATATATATATATATATGTATATATATATATATATATATATGTGTGTGTGTGTGTGTGTGTGTGTGTGTGTATAAACATCTCTTTTTTCTCTTCAACCATTTTTATTTCATTTTCTTAGCAATTGTAAGCTCCATGACTTCAGGTATTACATCACAATGGAATTGTTTTTTTATGAAAATTATTTTTTAAAGTTTCATTTTATAATTCACTCGTTCATTTATTAGTAGCAAAACCATTTATTCATTTGTACGTAAATACATTGGTTGACCAGTAGGCTCTATTATCCCTTTTCGAATCGGTATCAGATACAAGAAAATAGGATACAGTATCCAGTAATGAGCACGATGAGACAGGTAACGCGGTTATATCATACTCGTACATACCGATGTAACCGCAGATAGCAATATTGCAGACCCCGAGGACCAGACACCACAGTACCAGCCATCTGGAGGGAGAAGTGCAACAATCGCTGGTTGTCCTTGTCGGGCTCGCACCCGCACTCATTTTACTATTTCACATAACCCACTGGCGAAATAACCTTATCACAACTACAACAACGTGAACTGAACACATCGCTTTTAAGGCACCAAAGTGAACACACGCATTTCCCGAACGCATTTTCCGGCCCGCTGAAGGGAACATTTCGAGACTATACTTGGCTGCCCCATGACTGTTATTCCTTTTTTAGCTGTGAGCTAAGCTTCCCTAAGTTTTATTGGATAACTTAATCGTATAAGGAAGCCTGAGAAGTACGTAAGTAATTCATTTTCACTTCCCTGATCGGCTTACACTTTGTCCGTCTTCTAATTATCCTTACGATCAAATTACAAGGCTATGATAAGCCTCCTCGATACGCACTTGCAAAAATTATACTTCAGTACATACACAAATAATACATAACTTTATCATTAATTTTGCACAGTTAAACTTTTATTATAGTGGGCCTCTTTTACTCATAGCAGAGCCTGAAATTACAATAAAATATTTAAAAAATATATTTTTATATTTTTGTTTGTTTAGATTATTTATAATCGCGTTTTTTTACACTGTAATATTAAACTTGTTTTTATATAATATATTACAGCTCTGTGATGTATCAAGTTTTATTTTTGATGAATAATAAATAATATTGAGTAGGTAGGCACTCAGTTACGTTTTTAGCGAAAATTGATCAGTTATTATGATTTTTTCAAATGACAGGTCGATTCAAATTCGGAACATGCACTGCGCGGGAAGTGAAAAGCGCGGCAAACGACCCTACCACCGTCAGCACCGTCGTAGAACTAAACAGAACTATGGCAAGACTGAAACTGGCCGCACAGTGGGGCGATGGGTTGTGTGTAGTAGGTAGCGGGCGCCTAGCGCCGGAGCGCATATAACCAATACCTACCTATTGTGTATAATATATTTATGGTAGATACCTACCCAAATATATTTTTCTGTTCAGGGTTGAACCTCGAGGATTTTACTTCACTCAAACTTTTTCATTTGTCTGATGATATTAACATAGTTGTAACTTGACAATATTAAGAGTAGGCAATACACATAAGGTGGCTTGATGGGTGTCTGCAAAAAAAAACAATTATGTATATGTATGAATGAATGTTTATATGTATGTATATGTATTTATATTTACATATATTTATCAAATAAATGAAGAAGAAATAAGGTATTTTATATTTATATTGACATCTCAACATAGATGAATACGAATATGAAAGTCTGAGTATTTAGAGGGCTTAAGATCTATCATAGGCTGGTTTTAGTAATCACTTTAGGCAGGTTTAGCATTCACCATTCTACCATTAATCCATGCTTGACTCAACTTAGATTTTGGAAGTATGTAATTTATATATTAATGTAATAATATAATACTTCGGTAGCACGTAGAGCAACAGAAAGGCACTGGAAGCTTTAGACTGATTTTTATTTATAATATAATAAAGTTTTTTTGGTGGTGTCAAAAGTCTGCGTAATCGGAGGGCATGTATGACTAGATGTATGGATGTGAAGGAGGCGAAGAGTGTATCTCAGGACAGAAGAGTGTGGTGTTCCATCCTCTCTGCCTACCCATGCGGGAAACGGCGTGACGGTAGTAGTAGTATGTAGTAGTAGTAGTTTTAAAGATTTTTATTTTGATATGCGTAAATCTGATGCCATATCTGCTGTGGTCCAGTATAAAGAATCAGAAAAATGCAAGAATTTCATCAACATGATACAGATATCATAAAAATAATAAGACTTTCCCCTATTTTAAGCAATTGTGGACCATTATTACTAGCATCCAGAGCATCGTAATAAATAAAATCGACTAAAACGAACTCTCCCCTTGTGACTATTTGCCAGATTCGTGAAATCACCCCCTCGGAATTCGGCACGTGGATTCACGCATACAAAGGAAGTTAATACTGTAATACGAATGATACTACGGAGTAGAGAATTCGCATGGTAATATGATTGATAAGTCTTTTGTGAGGGGAAGGGATTTTTTTGTTGAAAAGGAATATTATTTCATATTTTAATTGTTTTCGATACAAAGTTTAAATATATTTCTAAGTACCCTTTCGGTATATTTTGTCGGTTAAAATATATTACATAACCCAGCTCTAAAATTTTAATCCAAGCAATATTTTTTTTATATTTATGAAATTATTATGATTTTTCAATCGTAGTTTTTATACCTACATATAAATGGTAGAAATGTCTAACGATTTTAAAAAGAAATTAGTTTTGCAAACATTTGATTACATCAGGGCTTTTTTTTAAGTGGGTGGAACGGCGTTCCGGCACCTTTTTTCACGGATATTTTTTTAAAATTAATTATTTGTTTAATGTTTGCGCTTACGTTATTACAATCTATATTTATATAATTCTTCAAAATGATAGGAAAAGTATATTTTATATTTTATTAAAGTAAAGTTATATTTTATTTAAATATAATTTGTTTTGTTAAAAAGCTTGACATGGTGTGAGTTCCGGGACCTTTATTGATTAAAAAGAAGTCCTGGATTACATAACATTGAAAAATACTTATTTAAATTCATCATACAAATTCACAATAAAAAAGGAACGGAATATATATGATTTTGAATAGGTTTATGTGTCTGTTAATGTGTTTATAATATTCCAATAAATCAACCATTTTGTAGCTTTTAAAATATTTTTACATATAAGCAAAAACATTTATTTTAAATCAATGACAGAATAGCTTTTACATGGCTCATATCATAAACAAAAATATATATTTAAAAATAAATTATCACGTAGGCCCCGTAGGCTTGTAACAAAAATCAATTACATATGAAATAATGTACTGCACATATACACGTGCAACATGCATCCACGTGCACATCTGGCACAAATAATAAGAGTATGTAGCACAGCTTCATGCTATCGATTCGTTCCAAATTTCCCCTGTGCTAAATTCTGCAGCAATTTTCGATCAATATTTCCAGAGAATCATACAAATGTAAATATTTGTGTTATATAGATATAAAAATACGGAAAAATATACCTTGGATTATTATTATTAGCGGAAAATATACTTAGTATACTAAGTATTACTAATAATACTAAGTATTTTATAATTTTTAGTAACAATTATTAAATTTCCTCTTTAATACTAACAATAATAATAATAAAATCGCCAACCATATAGATACCCAGTACGCATTATCAGATTTTCATCAACAAGAAAAAAATATGCATAGATTTTCATGGAAGAAAATTACTAACTAAATTCGTCGCTAATGTTTGATTATAATATTAAATTGAATATTTATTTATTATTCTGTTAAAAATATTTCAATTTTTGTGGAAAATTGTTATATGAAATATTAAATACTCGTAGATAAATGATCATCCCTACATGCACATCCCAAAATAATCACCGCTTCTAAAACTTTTTAAATCCATGGCCAGCGCACGGAATGGAATTAGACCCTTAATTATTTTAAAAGTTTTTGTATGTGAAGTATTATGAAATAGACTTTTCATTAATAAAATAGAATTTTTAGTCAAAAAAGCTTTTTTTATATTAAAACGGCATTTTTTTAAAGTATGTATTTTATTTTTTTAGCGATTACTGACTGTCATCTGTTAGTATTTATTAATGTGGTACCCTGGGCTGCCAACTGAAGCGCAGGACATATAACCTTGGTTTCTCATAATTACCAATTGAGTTCACACTGCATTCATAAAAAAGTTAGATGAAAGATTTATCTTCAAACACTAATTATTAGTTGCAGTCAAGTTTTTAACCGTTGAAAGCTGTTGGTTTCAGTTTTAAACTTTTTTTACAAATGAACACTCATGTTGTCTACTATAGCTACTCCGGAGAAGTGAATACTACTAAACTATTCCAGAATGTGTCTTACAATTTCTCATAATGTGATCAAAAAATTATTTTTTTTGGGGTCAAGGGATCTTGCATCCCTTATGTCACTGCGACCATATTAGGTCTATTGTGACTTCCCTCTGTATTACAGCTCACTCCCAAGACCTACATGAGTCATGTAACTCACGACCTGTCTTGGTAATAAGAGGTCCTGCAAGGAAGTGACTTCGTTTGTGAGTGAGTGCGTCACAATTGTAGAGAATGTGGATTGGCGTTTCGTTATCCTCCATACTTGTAATTCTAAATCATGTTTAAGATAAATTATTTTTAACAGGTCCACCGAAATTAGCCTGAACCTATTATTCTACTGAAAAAATTATAGTGATTTTTTAATTCCATCTTCTGAAATTACGTCAAAATCCTCCTGCCAAAGCCAAAAGCTATTAACTCCCTGCCTGCTGACAAATTTTGGCTGAAAAAAACCAGACAAATTTGGACACAATCTACCAAAATTTCAACCCCTCATTTACCGATTTTTTCTCCATTCAGTTGACAACACTTATGTAACGAGTCGAAACTAAAATTTTCACAAAATGAAAGGTCGGAAATAAAAATATTTGGCGCATCACTGATCTAAACATTTATTTAATTCCTTTTCAACACATGTGTTTTCTGGTTTTCATACATTGATCACATAAATTGTGTAACATGCCGTCAAAAATACCATAGCTTTGTAAAATGTTCCAACGTCAAAGAAGAAAACAATAAAAATGCAATTTTTTTAAAATATTTTATTAAAGAAATTTATTTCGTACATTATTTACCATACACATAAATACTACACGTCAAGTCTTCTTATGATTTCTGCGCATTATGGAGAGCAAAAATAACACATACTATTTCATACTCGTATATAAAGTAAAGGTAACATGACATACTAAATGTACATAACAGACTTAACAAACAAAAATAAGGAACTTAAATAAAAATAGTGTTTTAACTTTGTCAATTTGAATTTTTATGTCTATTTGTGTCAAATTCAAAGTCAATCAATATATTTTTTTATTTAAACATTTACAGAAACAAATTTAAAATGTGGATTTAGCTTGGTGAGATTCAATAATAAAAATATACAATTATTATTTATGGAATTGAATTATAATATTACCTACTATAATACAAATTATAACAAGAAAAAGAACCTACAGTATACTCCCATTTACTTATTTTAACAAAACGTATTTTCAACAACTGATGGACATCAGACTGGCATAATATACAACTATTACGAAAAATTGTGTTTTTATTTGGCAAAAAGTTCTGACAAAATTAAGTTTCATTTTCTGAGGTATGCTTTCGTTTATTGTGCATTTTATGCAAATAATGAAAAATTATACTTTATTATGAAATTCTTTAAAAAAATATATAAATCAAACAATATTTTGATACACCAAAATGCTATAAAATGACTTTATTCCCTCGTCTTATGTTCAGCAAAAATTCAAAAAACCAAAACACTTTTAATCCAGTCTACCCTTAAAGATAGCGATGGATGATCTGCATACCGTGATGAGTTGAAAATGTTGAAGAATGTAATATGTATAGACCTTAGATGTTTATCTGACACCGTTTTCTACTCAAATGGAAACACTCAATATGATACTTCAACACATTGTCGTCAGGCGGTTTATTCATTAACCCCAACCCTAATTATACTCAGACAGTTTGCTGCCCGACCCTCAGTATACCAATCAAAAGTAACTGCAAACCCAATTCTGATCTGTATAATGTTTTTTGGTGTCTCTTACACTCTGCCAAAAGTAAGCAAATAGAATGCTTATAAGCATCTCCCGCTCTCTACCAACAGTATGTAATTAAGAGTTTCCCGCAAACAATGTGTTAAGATAACCATTTTTGGTATACCAACGCCTTTATGTTCATGCACATACTAGCTTATGTTTCACCAATAAACGGTACTTTAGAAAATTATTTATACATCTATGTATTATTGCAAATATTTAATATTTATATTTTACACATATTCATCTTCGAATATAGCAATACTTAAAAATAATCAACATTTTAAGTACAAAAAGTTTATATAGAGGAAATGATTACAACAAAATTAAATACTTATATGTATCTCAGAAAAAGTAACTGGCTAACTCAATCTAAAGAGAAGCAGATGGGATATCCAAAAGTCTGGATCCTAACAAAATTCCCGAAGAAAGCAGTTTATTTTTCTAGCATAAATTAGTTATAATCATTTCCTCCATAAATTACCTGGCCACCATCATGCACAATGTGAAATCACTGAATTGAATTATCATCTCCAACAAATGAAATGGAATAATATGGAACAGAAAAGTAATCTCCACTGAAGTTATGTTGTTGCCTTAGTGCACAAACTTACTAATGAATTTTTTCCAAAAGACAAAATTGAAAGTTTAAATGGTAAAGACAAAAACAGTGATTTATTTGTGTTTATTCTTCAATCCTTGAAGATTATTCGTCTGACTTATAGCTATGTATGTATTCAAAAGAAAAAATATGTTTCTAACAAAATAAATCTAGATATTCTATTATAAAGATAAGTTTCGTTGAAATGTAAAAAAAAATCCATTGTATGTGCACACTTTTTTTCCAATATCGATTCAATTTCTTATTACAAAAAAAACCTCTTTCAATAAAAAAAATACTTATGTCGTTCACAATACATATATAGAACCCTTATCCGCACCCCAATGGTGCATAGGGCACTGCATCATATAAACGCAGTGTTATCTTGATCGTTAACACACAAAGGAAAGGCGATCAGCCCTCCGCTTCAGGTACCAGTCCAGGGTAATATTGAATAAATATTAGAGTGAAAAAAGTCATTTATATTTAATAGACCCCCCTCTGGGAATCGAACCCGGGACCTCCAGAACGGTAGCCGAGCGCGCTGACCATTACACTACGGAGGCGGACGAAAATACAATCACAATACATATCCACTATAAATGTTTACCCATTCGTTATGGTCGGCTGAGTTGACAATTGATTTATTACCTTTAGGTATAACAAAATGATCAACCTAAAATCTTCTTCAACAATGTCTCAAAAAATTATGAGGATTTAAGACATACGACGGGCGGAATTTGTGACAGACAATTTGTCAGCCATCTGGCAATGAACTTTTAGTATTTTTTTTTTCAAATTATAATATATATATTTTTTTATTCCTGTAGACTATTGACAGAAAAATATTGTCTGCGCAATCATAAGTACTTTTTAATTTAATCAAGCACTAATAATAAATAACTCCTGGATACTTATCAGTCCTCCGTAATTGTTCAACATCGAAATTAGCTGAAGGATTTTTTTTTTCCATATTAGATATTTTATCAATTTGATTACATGACTACCCTCTTCTTTATAAATATTTTTAATGAACCCACTTGCATAGTACCCAAATGAAAATGAATCATGCAACAAAAATCTATTATTATATTTCTCCATCACTATCTATACGAACGCCCTTAATTTTATGAAAATATTGCTGTGTAAATTATTAATATAGAGTAGAATATTTTTTGTAAGTTGATATTTTTCACTGAATAGCTAACTGACATGTCTAACATCGAGAGAATTACCACATCTTTTAATTTTGATCTGAAGTCTTCAATTTTATAATAAATTTGTGGCAAAAAAGCCAACCACAAAAACAGATTAATGATCACATTCATATTTATGGCTGTATTTCAAAATTCAATGCAATGTCATTCAGCGAGTATAAAAGTGTTCTAGAAACCCTTACAAATGCATGGGAAGATTTAGCAAATGAATGGGAAAATTTCTGACAAATTTGTTAGAAAATTAAATATAATTATAAAATATATATTAACACGTTTTTTCATCAACCCCAACACTAACTATACTCAGACCCTCAGTATACTAATCACAAATAACCGCAAACCCAGTTCCGATCTGTATAATGTTTTTTGGCATCTCTTGCGCTTTACCAAAAGTAAGTAAATAGGATGCTTATAAGCATCTACAGCTCTCTTCCAACAGTATGTAAAAGACGCTTTTAAGCGTTTCCCGCAAATGTATAAAAAATTTCCCAACCTCGAAGGCTGCTTCAAACATAATAACAGAACCAATAGACAGTCAATTACGATTTGAGACAGCTCATATAAAGATCTACAAATGTTTTAAAAATTGCTACTTGTAGAAATAAAGGCTAAACCATTCATGGTAATGGTAGCAGGTTGAAATTTGGAACAATTTTTTTTTGGTTAATACCGAAATAACCAAAAAAAAATGTTCCAAATTTCAACCGGCTACCATTACCATGAATGGTGTAGCCTTTATTTCTCCATCAGCCTAATCACATATTACAGTGTAAGAGGTGATTTCCAGAATCAACAATAGAAGATAGCAACATATAATGTAATATGGTTGTTGGAGAAATAAAAGTGACATCAATTTAGTTTTCTAATCATGCTATGCTACGAAAACTAATCATCTAGGTGTGATGTTGACCTGATATAGATTTTTTAGTAAAATTTCTCGGTGGAATTGCATTTTACATCCGAATAAAGCAACAAATCAAAAAGTTTTTCCACCTTTTTTATTTGACAAATGACTGAGATCATCTGACTGGCGATGTTAGAAAGACAAAACTCAGACACTGGTGGATTAAAATGATGGTGGAAAAAACTATTTCATTGTTGTTTTATTCTTATAGACCTAATAAAAAGAACTACTATACAACATAAATAAATAATACCTACGAGATATAAAAAAATATTTATAAAAGTATCTCAAAATATAATTATTCTAACAGCATTGTACAATTGGCAGTACTCGACACCAGTGTGGATATGAGTATCCATAACTACAAAATAGGTGTTTACAACACCAAGACACTTAGTTTAGAAAGCCAATGGAATAACTACTCCAGCCGGAGTATAATTGTGCATATTGGGAACTCGCTTTTGGCTCGAGTATGTTTCCGATATCACATCTGTGGCAGCTCATCGATGGGAGTCACAAACTTAAAGTCTTCTGGGAACAGTTTGGCAGCCGAGGGATACATGAGCTTGTAGGATTGCCTTATTGTAACGTCAGCAACACCCGCGATATCTCCAATCTCCTTTTGGCTTCGCTTGTCTTCTGATGCCTGGAAACGTGACAATAGAAAACGTTTAACACTAGTTTTATTTTCCAACACAGTACCAATTACCCATATAAGACATAAGCTTTATTATACAATTGCGCATATTTTTATTTCTGTTGTTCAGTTAAACCCCAAATAACAGTGAGGATTCATTTAGAAAACCAGGCGCTAAATGAAACAGAGTATGGGGTCACCTGGTAAGCGATTGGTTCAGAAATGTGAATAATTACACTTAAAGCGAACATGGCGAAATTTTTTCAAAATAATTTGCTGTCTCCTTTGTACATAGACATGTTGAAGCCATACAAATAGGACAATGAATGATTAAAATTAACAATAATTTGTCTCCGTGACGTTCTACATTTTTTTTGCAATTACAATATTAAGAAATCATAGCAGTACTAATATGACAATTTATTTATTTTGAAAAATTTACTGATAATGTTTTAATAAGTATAAAAAAAATGTAAAACTCCATTATCTTTGGTGTAAAACTAGTCCTGATATATTTAGAAAGCATGAAAATGTAAAAAAATATATAAAGACCTGCGAAGACATATAAATGGCAGCAGCAGCCACAGAAATGGGACTCCTTCCAGGAACTATGTCTAGTTCGACAGCCTTGTGAGCGATGTGTGAAGCCGCCCGCTGAACCATATTAGGAAGGGAAAGATTTGAGCAAAATCTTGACATGAAGTCTGCAGTGGTGATGAGGTCCACCGATGTCTCCAGAGCCTTCAATATTAATTTGAAACATCTTCCAATTTCTTTTTTGCTTATTTTGCTAACGGCGCAAATCTCTTTGAATGTACGTGGCACACCTTCTTGTCGACATGCGATATACAAACAAGCCGATGCAATGGCATCGTTTGCTCTTCCTTTTAAGTTCTTTCCATCATGTACCTGAAATAATAATTGTATTAATGAGTTTACTTTCGAAATTTTCGCTCAAATATCTGTTTTAAGATTCTTTGTTTCTTTAAGAGATAACAATGACGAAATTATTCCTAAAATACATTACCAAATACGTTATAAATATTACATCTAACTGATTGAAAATCACATTGACTAAAAATGCCTAGTTTCAGGGGTCAAGATCTTATGTAATTCATTATTGTGATTTTGATGATTCTTAAAACCAGAACATCCTCCTTTTCGCATCAATCATGCAAATTACTTTTTTGGGGTATAATCGTCAGCCGCGCGCCAATAACGATTGTAGGACAAGAGTCTACTGTACTTTTTTTGTAACTCACCTGTTTGAATAAAATATTTGCCCTGTCCACAATAGTTTTGGGCAAATTAATTCTGTCAGCCATTGTGTTAATTTCCCTAAAGGCATTTATAAGGGCTCTGTCGGAGCTGCTTATTGTCCGTCTGTTTTGGTATTTAGAGACACCAAAACTGTCGAAGGATGCGTCCCCTCGACCGGGTCCTATCATTGTAGAGAGGTCCCCACCAGACAGAAGTGGATTCTCAGGACCTCCCACACGAGAAGGATCTACCCCCGCCTTCTCATTACTGAAAGTCCTCCATTCCGAGCCCACATCTATTACCCTGAATAACAAAAGAAATGTTACTTTTAGTAACAAAATTAGATATTTTCTAAATTAGACGTTCTTAGATATATACCGATCCCAAATACTGTGGGATTAGTATGGTAGATGAAAATTCACATGTGAAGTAGTGAGCTCTGAAGTCATGAACAGGACACAGGAGAGAGTGAATTGTTGCTATTTTAAAATTATGTATAAAAGCAGCTACTAAGTACGATTAAAAAATTATTCCCTACATTGTGTTGAATGTGAATATGAAATAAGAATACTTATTTTAAGATACAGTGTTTAATAAGTTTATAAAAAATAAACATAAATACATTCTATATGCAAACCACTTTCAAGACATCGGAAAATGCCTTGAAAGCGGTTTGCCTCTGAACAGAAAGATTTTTTTTAATTGAAAAAAAATGTTTAGCTAGAGAGGGCACTTCCTCCTTGTTCCTATGCATTTAGCGTGTGTTTTTTCAGGCTAAACTGTGGATTTAATCCTATGCCTGGTAGATATATATTTTTCTGCTTTCAGTTAGCAATGGAAAAAGTTTATTTTGTTAATGATTAAGTACTGCAGTAACTTATTCAAGTCTACAACATAAACTATAAATTTTCATAAAAGAAAAATACAAACAAAAATATTCAATCAGTAAAACCACACTAAATCATCAACATTGGGTATTGTCTATATGTTAGGTTGTTGTTATCATACCACATTAGAGGCTTATCAGCTGTAACCTGTCCTCCCATTAATAACTAATATTAACAAAAAGACATTTGTAAATGTTTAGTTACATTCACTGCCTCCTAGATAAGAAATACAATATTAATAGCTTAATGTATAGCATGTTACTATAACAATTACATGAACAAATGGTAAGGTAATATGATAATATTTATCCATTTAAAGTTAAATTTAAATATTCATTCAGTATACATATATTTTACGTTTATTGTGACCATACACTAGCTGTACACAACTTAAACAACATTGTACGAGTATGCATATGCAACCCCAAAAGCCCTAGTCATTGCTGCAATTCTGCTTTCGTACCTACTATTTCTTAAAAATAATAATAATTTTGGATAATTTATACAGCGCCATTTTCGTAAAATAAAACTTCAAGGGCGCATATAAGACGTGGATAATGATAAAAGTAAAAATCAAGGTCTTGGAGCGTCGATTAGACTGAGTCTAGGGAGGAGGGGGAATGGTGCCATCATTGTGCCTTTTTCTCGATCTTCTTAAGCTGGTGCATGGCCAATATGTTGAGCAAGACACCTCCCTGAGCGACGATCATACAGGAGAGCAGCTTGTTGAGCTCCTCGTCATTGCTGATAACCAACAGATGGCAGGGGGTAATCCTGGTGTTCTTCTTGTCTCTGACGATGTTGCCGGCCAACTCCAATACCTCGGTAACCATGTACTCCGTGACGGCAGCGAGGTACACGGGCATACCAGACCCATCCCTCTCAGCGTTGTTGCCCCCCCTGTGCAGCCTTTGGGTACGGTCGACGTGGAATCGCAGACCGGCGCGATTCAAACAGGACATTTATACTAACTTTGCCTCCATTTCTACGACCTGACATGGTGGTGTGTCTTTGAAGCTTTCTGCTTTTGCTAGCAGCAGGATAATGGCTGTGAGCTGGTATGTTTTAGGTGTTTCACATTGCCGCTCTATTCAATAAATTTTTAGTATTAAGTATTTCGGTACTGCGACGATATTCTTTTTCACAAAGCTTTAATAATAAATTGCACAAATCAACGTTGGAGTAAGCACATATTCTATGATCGCTGTTGTCTATTGTTATATTTTTATCGCAGTCATTCATCCACGAGCAGGATAAGGAGTTGGAGTTTTTAAAGATTACACCACTTTTACAGTGAATTGACAAGGTCATACAATACCCTTAAGAGATGTACTTAACACAAAGTACAGATGTGTTTATTGCGACAGAAATTCTTAGAAATGTATTACTCTCGGACATGCATTCCTGTATGAATAGTGGAATGATATTATTGGTGTACTTTTCTCAGATAACACCTAACCTTAAGAACTCTTTGACTATTAGTCATCTCAAGTTAATACTAATCATAATACTTCCATATATGCAAAAGTATGGACTTAAGATGCAATGTACGGTGGGTATAATAAATGATGGAGCAAGCTTGATCAGTAGCTATTGCGGTGCTCGATCGAACTACTACCTTCTCCTTCTACACTTTCATTCCCACATAGGTGTCATGTCCTTACTTCATCTGTATCCTACCAAATATATTCCACTCCTAGATCTAAGAATCTGAAATGCACCTTGCCTTATTATTGATTATCAAGTTAAAGTGCTAATCCTATGCAGTACATTATACACCATAAGATACGTGTAATGGTCAGCCACTTTTAATTTTATCACATGGGAATCTATTACCATAAAAGCAAAAGAAAGGAGAAAAATTTACGCTTTCCAAATGTGGTGTTGGAGGCGCATGCTCCGAATTCCATGGATAGCTAGACGCACCAACGAGTCCATTCATTAGGAACTACACTTGGATGGCTTGACTCTGGCCACTGTCTGTACATGACGGATTCTTCAGTTATTTGGACACGTTGCGCGTGGCAATGAGGATAGCTTGGAACGACTGGTAGTGATCGGTAACCTGGAGGAGAAGAGAGGGAAAGAAAGATCCCCCACATAATGGACCCATCAAGGCAGCAGCAGGCACCTCGATAGTTGGAGCGCTACGTGCAGCACAGTGAAGGGATCACTGGAGAGGAGTCATTACTTCCACAAGGGTCACAACCCTCAGTAATAAGGACTGATGACGGAAAAGAAGATATTTTGTTTGTGATTTTTTTTTTATCAAAAAAGCATTCAAGTGATTTGTAAATAGGTCGACAATATCTGAGTTGGAAACCAAGATTGCCAAGTTATTCCAGTATAAAACTACTCCGCTGGATAAGAGGTTTTTCTTCAGGTTAAGGTAGAGTTAAGGAAGATAAAGTTTCCAGTAATAACCCCACACATTAGAGTTTGCATTTAGTTGATACATCCCTTGCAGGGAGCCGTCATACGAGGGCACAGTCCAGAAACTAGTACCCATTTACGCATACAGATGGCGCTACTGATCCAATGAAAAGCGGCGCGGCGCAGGTATCTACAGTAACCTCGCAGCTTTGCAGGAAGAGAGTTGGAGTTCTTCCGGTGCGAAATGTAAACGTATACTAATTTCTGGACTACAGTAACTATTGAGGATTTCATCAAATAAGTTTTTCTCAAATCCCTTATTTCTGGCAATAATGATTTACAATATACAGTAATATGTCAGCTATTACAAACCAAAAGTTCAATAAGGTGATTTGTAGTATAAAGTTGTTCACTACAAATCATTCATTAGCTAAATTACTTATTTTGTACATTGTGTGCAGTTTAAAAAAAAAAAAAAAAACAATATTGCCGAATAACAGTAAAATAGAACTGAAAAAAACAAAGCAGAGCAGAAAATATTTGACAATATCATGACGATGGGGATAAGGAATTGTGATTTAGGAACAAAAGAAACTTTCTTGGGAAATACAGAGCAATTTATAATTATCAGATGATGATATGGTTTACATAATTCTTTTATGATATAAACCATCAAAGCTGTGTCCACACATCCTTCCATTTTAATTTCAGTTTATAATTTCTAATATACATATTGCCTCTAGCCTGAGAAGGTTCCCAACCCCTAACTATGTAAAAATTTAGATTTATGGATGTAAAAAAATGTGTAGATTAAAATAATATCCATCACTTTATGTTTTAAATACATGGCAAACCATTTTCTTGGGCTATAAAATCAAGCTGATATAAGAGATACATACCTGTCACCCACAACCAGTCCACATTCGGAACATATTTGATCTCCAGCTCTGTAATCTTCAATAAGAGGAGCTTCAGGGTGGGCATAGCAACACACCTTATTTGTATCAGTCCTGAAACGATAGAAAATAATTCACTCTCAAATAAACTTCGAGGTGATAATATTGAAAACAAAACCAGAATTCGCTTTTTGACAACTTTTACATGCACCATTACTTATTATATTACAGTTAATTGCACTATTGGTTATACACATTTACCATCAAAGTTTATTTTACGAAAAAGCATTTCAAATCTTCATAGGAAAATAAAATGAAACAAACCTTGAAGAGCTAGCCATGTTAAATTTTTGATAAATGATAAATATAAATATTTGATCGTCTATGCTACCTCACTACACGCAATAGAATGATATTCGAACGGCTACATCAACATTCAACTAAAAAATTTGACAATCTATGACATATATGGGTAAGGTCTTATTCTAGCCTCGCAGCGTAGGTACCTATCTATAAAGCATAACGAAAACCAATATGTTTATATAAATATAGCGAGTGTTTTTACATACAATTTTCACTCATGAATTACACGAAATTATAGTGACTTTAAACATGAAGAGTAAATCCACTCACGAGTAGGCATAGGCTTTAAAACTTAATAAGTAGAAGCCTAAGTAGGGTCAAGATAAGCGATGTTGTATAAGCCGTATCTAGATTTCAGAGTCACTTGGATGTTAGGTTATTAAAAAAAATATGTTTACGTACATAGCAAGTTTAATTCAAGTAGATTTCAAGTTTTGATCACATGGTCAGCGTCACAAACTTTGTCCAAGTTTTTAGGTTCGACTCCACGCTGCTACAACTTGATTCCTTTTTTCGAACACAACTCATTTAACACCATAAAATAGTTTATGAAGATATTAGGTGGACTTGTGAGACCAAAGATGTACGATGGGAACGATGAAGATTTTGGTGAGACCATGTTAACATGATGGATAAATTAAGAAGCCTATACATTGCGGTGAACGAGATACCACCGCGTCATTACCTTTCTGAAAGACTATCAAAGATATAAAAGTATAGCTGGGCCTCAAAATCATACACTTTCTTGAAAAAAACTGATCGTCAGATTTAATATAATAAGAAAAAATAAAATCGTATTTAATTGAAATATTTGCATAAGTACATCATATCTACAAAACTGATGTTTTACAATAGAAAACAACTAAGAATATTAATTTTAAGTGGCTATTACGTTATATCAAGTCAAAATAATTCATGGTCTTTGTAATCAAAGAGTACAAATCGTTTTGGTTTAAGTAAGTTTTGACAATTATTCCTTGTTTAAATACCCATTTTCTCCGAACCTGATAAGCAGCTTTTCCATTCATCGTATTATAATGGTGGGGACTGACCGGAGCACTTCGTCGTAACGCAACATTCGCGGCGAGCATTCGAACATCGCATTGAGTACTCGAAACGACTGTACGAATGCTTGTATTGTAACGTGTTACGTTACAACGAAATGACTCCGGCCAGTCCCCATTATAACATCTCCATGTGCTTTAATTGTCCAACACGTTCTCAAGGTATTTAATTTAATGATCGAAAAACGGTTTAATTTTATACAATAAACAACTTATGGCATTTTCCATTTGTATGTAAGAAATAATACTTTTTCTTTTGCAAAATTTCATCCAATCAATTCTATAAATTTACCCTTCGTGTGGGTTGACCCTTATTATATAAGTTACTTTTCAAAAAAAAACTCTATAATTTATGCCCTTTGTGATATGTAAGTAGGTTATCAAAGGGCAATATGCACGATGAATGTTGCCATGTATAAATATTTTTTGCATATGGCAAAGGTTGTTTTTAGACCCGGGATTTAAAAAAAAGTATTTTTCATTAGGATTGTTTAGCGATATTATATTACATATAATATGATACATGAGCCGTATATTACAAGATATATAATACATTTTTGATGATAGTCAATGTAAACGGTGTATCTGGTCGCTTTATTGAAAATCTAATTTTTATATTTTATAGTAAATACTTGGTATAAATTATAATATTAAATACGTTCAAAAACTTTAAATAGAATAACATAATACCCAAGATTGTAATGTAATTTTTACCGAAATTTATTTCATTTTGGCATTTTTACACCGCGGTGATTGGGTTGATTTTGAATGACGTTAATTTTGGGGAAATAAATACATTTCTTGTAATCACAATAATTACCTTCTCATATTTTATTTACAGTTTTAACCATAATTTATTGCTGAATACATAGTGTTATTAAATATTTAAAATAAAACCTACCTCACCTTTTATCTGGATTTGTAGTAAATAAAATTAATTATTTCTTTCATATAATAATAATAAATTATAAAATATTTTTACTCAAATAACAATTCCAGTCAATGCACGATTTGTTGGCAACGAGGTTTAAAAATATTGACAATGACAAAAGGACGCAAAAGGATACATTTGATCATTTAAGCATATTACATACATGCACATCTCGCTCTATCACCTCTGTTAATAACTGTGGAAGAAAGAGATCAATATAGAAAACTTACTTCTGCTTAATATATTTTTCATAGGTAGGTAGGTAGGTATACAAGTTCATGTACTAGCGGAGCACACGATTTTGTTCTGTGACGACATTCAGTAATAAACTCAAAATCCAGTATCGTAATGGCGGCCGTCGCGCTTGGTTGTGTGTTCTGTTAGTTCTAGTTTTTGATCGAGCGGACACCGGCCAAAATATTGGCCTGTCAACTGATCGAAATTCACATTTAATCAGTTTCAGTTCTCGTTAAATATCTTCAATCCGTATTCGGAAAGAAGGTCTTATTTTGTTTCGATTTCTTGTGCAGTGTAAACCAAAACGAAGGTTAGTTATTTCTAAATATATATCCAGAAATAATGAAACACCTTTTCAATATCACGTCATACAAATGTCTTTTGTCATTCGAAATCGTCGA
This sequence comes from Brachycentrus maculatus, assembly GCF_059751285.1. Lineage (NCBI taxonomy): Eukaryota > Metazoa > Arthropoda > Insecta > Trichoptera > Brachycentridae > Brachycentrus > Brachycentrus maculatus. The sequence goes on from NW_028280764.1 coordinate 1,730,319, forward strand.
ATGAATAACATCACGACTTTAAAGTTTATATGTGACGTATTTATTTCCAATTTATAGTACACATTTCGTACCAAAGTGACGAATACTTACGCAATAATTTTACTAAAATATGTCATTAGTGTTATGAATCTAATTTTACATTTTGTCTGTTTCAGGCTGGGGCTCGTTATAGGATTAATAATATATAATTTCCGAGGTTCCTTTAGTAGTTAATCGCGTAGTTACAATTTTTGGTGA